>NC_140236.1:6208546-6391046 GCF_949987555.1 Borostomias antarcticus
CTGTGCCCTTCACTCTCCCCAGTAAAGACGCACTTAACCAACTTTGACAGCTGCCAGGTCCTTGACAATTGGGGTCAGTTAAAGGAAAAGTAGCTCAAGTTTGCCGGGGCTTTGGCTCCAGAGATGTTCATGAGCAACTGCCCACAACAGCATCAAAGGGGATTAAAGGGACGGGGCCATCTGTTGTCAGAATGAGCATGAGCCCTTTTATGTCTGTGCTTGTGTGTGATCATGTGTGTGTGTGTGTGTGTGTGTGTGTTGGTGGGTGGTGTCAATTAGAGAGACAGGCGAGATCCTTCAAGATTCTTTGCCGACCAATCCTGTTGAGTGCAGACCAGTGCAAACCAGCGCAGGACAGAGGACAAAGACCCGCGTAGCAGGGGTCAACGTCAGGACACTGAGACGGCCGGGGCAAGATGATGTCACCCAAACGCAACTGCCCTTCAAAAGTGGGTATGCTAGCAATGCCGCAGGTTCGCATATAATGATAGTACTGTATTCCACAAATGGCATGCATACAATGGATTGTTATATTCACAACAATTCTCGGTCTTCTGTGTCTACCTGGCTCTACCTGTCTAGAATCTGCCCTAGCTTAGTAAATCTTTCTCTGTGCCTGTGGTTAAATTAGCAGACTGTGCCAACTTTCCTCTCACCTCCATAATTACTTTTGGGTGCTGCCCCCCCCGTACGTTTTTTCCTCACTAGCATGCTACTGTACGTTTTTAGCTCGGCAGTTCGGCACTTGACCCAATGCCTGCGCCTCTCTCCGCCACTCTAATTGTCATTTAATCACATATCAACCTGTCACTTAAAGACCTCTTTTTTCAACGGCGGACATTTGCATATTGTGTAAAACTAATTCCTGTCGAAAGCTCCGCCGGCGTGCTCTCTCTCTCCATTCCTCGCTCTCTCTCTCTCTCTCTCTCCGTTCCTCCCTCTCTCTCTCTCTCTCTCTCTCCGTTTCACACGCCTGTAGAGAGGCCCGTGCGCACGCCATCCCTTTAATAGGCACGCGTTGGCGCGTAGGCGCGACCTACCTGAAATTCTCAATTCGGGCTGGTTTCGTCGCATTCGTTAACAGAAGCGCTCGACACGTAACGTGTTAGACCGGAGGGGGGGGATTGGTGACAGAACCGATTTGAGGCGCGCGCGCCGGTCGGATCCCAAGCGAAGGCGACAGTGAACGCACGGTGTTATAAAGGAATCAATTAGGGTTAATAATGTACCACTTTTCAAACGTAACATTCGTTTTGCTAGCGCTCTGGAAAAGCTAGAGCGCAAATAGGGCGCGGCAGTTAACCCTCGCGCGCTGCGGCGCACTTACGCGATCACACGTATACATCGAGGACCGCCATCGCGCTCGACTGGCGCCGAGGTGAGGGTGGGGGGAGGGGGGTGTCGGAGCAGGGATCATGTTTTCGGGGCCCAAGGAATGTCAGTCCTCTGGAGATTTCCCCTTCTAATTATAGGGAGAGGGGGGGGGGCCTCTTTGTTCCATCTTTTATTACGTTAATTGATAAAAGTGGGCCGGCCAGGGTAGGTAGGGTAGGTGGGCTTGTGGGAGAGGGGTGGGAGGGAGGGCTGGCTTTGTGGGGGGTTATCCTCCGGGCAGAGGGACAGCGCTGAGCTCAGGACTCTATTTTCAGAGGGCCACTAATCCCGTTAGAGGTCCCCAGTGGAGGCGCACCCCAGCCTATCCCAGAGGCCCTCGCGTCTGGAGAGAGTGCCGGTTGGTTGGGGCCGCGGGGGGGGTTGGGGGTGGGAGGGGTGTAACGGGGCGGGGCATCCCTGGCAGAGCCGGCTGTGGCCGGGCCCTTAATTAAGTGTCTCTTCAGGGGGGCCGCTGAGGACCACACCGAGGCCCTATGTCACGGACGCCAGCGCCGGTCTAGAACCTTTAAGAGGAAGTGGCTTTCTCACCCACCGGGGAAGCCTGGGAGCCCTGCGGAGCTTTAATATCGCCCTCACGCCGGGCACAGGCATATAGATGCCATAGGACATTAGTGAGGCTACTTTATGAGCGGTTATTAGGTTAGGACAAATTACCCAGGTAGGGCATCTTAGTTTTATTTCACATAAGAGCCCGAGCGAAGACGGATCCTCTTCAGGAAGGAGGAAGTAAAAAAAGAAAAAAAAAAAGGAGGTGGGCAATGACGACGCTGAAACAGCGATTTGTGCGTGTGTGTTTGTAAATAAACGTCAGAGGCGCTAAGCCGAGCGGCGAGCGGCTCACTGAAACATCCCTCCTCACCCCTCCAAGATCCTTACTTCCTGTCCCTCCCACACCAGCACCCAAGATGCTTCCAGACTGTCAAAAGCATTTTCAGCAAAGCTGAGAAGAGCACACAAAATGAAAAAAAAAAAAAAAAAAGAAATGAAAAAAAAAGGGACCTGCCACACGCGCACACACACGCGCACACACACTCTGGCGAGGCCTGTCAGGTAAATTAGATCTGAAAGCTGACAATTTCTGACCATATTTCCTTGATTATTTCGAACAAATGCACACCAGCCGCTCTAAGGAGATTAAAGTGACATAAAAGTCCCGGGTGGGAGGAGGGAGGGCAGAGAATCCAGGTCACCCCCATTTGTCCCCCTGCCTGACAGCGGCTATATCGCTATCCAATCCAATAAAAATCCCCCCCCCCTTTTGCTTTAATTAATTTTACAGCTAGCTTGCTTAATTACTTTCAATCAAAATCCTCTTGCCATCACAAAATTAGAAATGGTTCAACTCCATTAGTCTAAATTCTTCATTTACATACACAAAGACTGTCAGCTCTTGCTAAGCAAACGGCCTCCTGCTTGATGAGATTGTTTTTTTTTTTTACACTCTCTCTCTCTCTCTCTCTCTCCCTCTCTATCACTCTCTCGCTAACACACACGCATGCACGCACACACACGCGGTGGCGTACATTTTCCTGAAGGAGAAAAGTAGCATAAAATTATTTGATACCTTAGTTAAGACGTTCTCCATCTAACAGCCGTTCAGGTGAGCTAATGCATCCAGGGTAATGGAGTTTGGAGTGGGACTACAACAGACTTGATTATTTTACTCAAACCCCCTCCCCAAAGAAAAGTAAAAAAAAAAAAAAAAAAAGATTGAAATCTTCTAACAGCATTGTACACACTATTACATGCGCTGCAGCGTGATAACCAGAATTAGCAGGCTCGGTCAAAGCCGAGCCGATCCCCATGTAAACCAAAGCGAGCTAGTTCCTCCTCAGGATTAGCTATCATTTGCCGGGCCATAGACAAGCCCCAGATTACCCCGTGACACGCTGTGCCCTATAAATCTGGGGCCTTTGTGGCTGGGTGTCACCAGCACCCCCCCCCCCTCCAGCCAGCCCTTCATCCCCCCCTCCCTCATCCCTCCATCCCTCATCTCTCTGGAGCCGGTGCCACACCATCAGCTGCTGGACGCGGGGGAGGAAACGTGATTTCCAGAGAGAGAGAGGGAGAGAGGGGGAGAGAGAGAGAGAGAGAGAGAGAGAGAGAGAGAGAGGGAGGGAGGGGGGGGGGGTGTGTGCGTGGCGCCGCACGAACGGTCGAGCTCGCCGGGCATCCTCCCCGTCACAGGCACAGCGCCCGGGGCCGCCTGCACATCATCAAGAATTAAGGACATGCAGATACGGTTTGTGGGCTGACCAAAGAACCCCCCCCCCCCACCCTTCCTACCCCAACACACACACACACACACACACACACACACACACACACACACACAGACACCGATACACTAACTGGGTCCCGAGACGAGGGCACTAAACCGGCATGATGCACTTCGCCAGGGCGCCGCGCTTCGGCAAAGGATCCCCGGCGCCACGCGGCCCGGCGCACGCACGCCGCCGACTCCGTCCTTCTGAGGACATCCCCCCCCCCACCGTCGCGTAAAAACCTCAAAAACGCCAATCGCCTTCGATCCGTCGTCTCCGCCTCCCTGGAAGAGGTCCCCTGGCGGCCGCCGCGCCCCTTGAGGCGGAGGGAAGACCTTGAAATAAGGGGTGGGGGGGGGGTGCTTGTGGCGTTCCGCCCCGCTAATGGCACGCGACGCTCTCGCCGCACTTAATCGTTGTAAAACAACCCCCGCCCCCCCTCCCCCCACCCCCCAGAGTGACCACCGGCCGGCTCCTCGTAAAAAAACGCCCGTCCCCGTTGGGCCACCGAGCGGAGTACAATGAGGGTCTGACCTGTCCCCGCCTTCCATGTCGGCGCTAAGCACTTCCCCTGCCCCTCCTACCCAGCCCCATTAACACTGTTAATTATCCAAATCCATCATTCTTGGGGTAAATGAAGACTACCTCTTTAATTCAATTTAATAGGATAATTTTTCCAACTCGCGTTCACTTTGGCGTTGGCGAGCCCACCCCTACTCTGCCTGCCGTGTCTCTCCGGCCCGGTGCCCTCCTATTGGTGGAGCCGGGTGAGGGCGTGGCCTCTTGGAGGAGAGGCGCCGACGCGCTGTCGCTCGCTGTGTCTTGGTTCGGCTGGTGGTGAGCAGCAGTTCGGTATCCTGGTCTGCTGCTCCGCACACGCACACACACACACACACACACACACACACACACACACACACACACACACACACACACACACAATCCCACTTTCTCTTCCTCTCACAAACACACACACACACACACACACTGAGGCTCTCCCAAGTACCAGCCATGCTCACCGGGGCTTGGCTAATCCTGTCACATCGGGCCAGGCGGGCCGAGCTGAGGCCTTAACAGCAGCCCCTGCGCACCTCCACACTTCAGCAGCACTCCTCCCCCTCCCTCCCTCTCTCTCTCTCTCTCTCTCTCCCTCTCCCTCCTCCCTTACTTCCCCGGTGGCGTGTCTCCGGCCGAGGCACGCGCGTAGAGTGGACGGTCGCTACGGCAGCCTGGGCCCTCTGGACGAGGCGAACGGCGGAGTTTATCGCAGGCTAATGTTGCGGAGCGGCAGGCCAGTCAAATGCACTGATTACCGCTGTTTCATCCCGAGCTAAAAATGTCCCTGGCGGCAACCAACATTTACCACTTCCCCTGGGTCGAGCGTTTAGACCTGGGGGACAGGAGCTGGGAGATTTGCCCTTTACTTTGAATTTGTGTCTATGAAAGTCCAGCTATATCAAGATGAGTCTATGTACCTTTAATACACTTCCCACTGGATATCCCCTACGCAAAACTGATGACACAGCGGACCGCAACAGGAAGTTGAAATGTGACATTTATAGAATATAAGATCAGACACTAGTAGTTAGGCTAGAGTTAATAATGCTTGATAGACTCACTTGTGAAGCAAGCAAATAGGAGACAGAGATGCATACACCAGCAAACACGCGGACACAAAGCCCTGTCAGAGCAATGTCCTCTAAATGCTCTTGCGACAGCTTTGAAATGGTTAAATATTGGCTCCCCCTCATCCAATTATTCAGTGTGAGGGTAAATTTGCCCCCATTTCCAGAGTATACACTTTATCCCAACCCCCTCCCCTGAACGCACGCACACACACACACACACACACACACACACACGGACACACACACGGACACACACACACACGGACACACACACACACGGACACACAGCGTTCCCAGACACTCATTGTTTAGCCATTTCAGACAGACTCTGGGAGATTTTCAGATGATTTTAGCCATGATTTAATTTGGTTTGTTAAAGGGTGATGTCAGCACAATGGGGAAGGAGCCTCTAAATCCACTACATTCACCCAAAATGCCCGCATGAGATAATCACGGGTGACGTCTACGAAAACACTTATTATATTTGCCCATCGCCTGGCTGAAGCTGTTAAATCTCATCAGCGTTATTCTCTAGTTTTCTCTGGGAAAGCCAGGAAAAAATGTGCCCAACCTATAGCCAAAACTGTCCCCCCATTAAAGAGACAGAGCAACACTGTTGTAGAATAGATGCGTTCATCATAGTGGAAAGAGAGAGAGAGAGAGAGAGAGAGAGAGAGAGAGAGAGGGAGAGGCTGCTATTGCTGGGTGATATCTCAATACAGCAAAATACAAATTTTGTAAAAAGTCACAACTTTTAACTTGAACACCTCTTAATTGCACGTGGTGCTACTTGTGCAGTGTATTTCGTCAGGCATATACTAAGATTATAGAATATGGAATTCAGAAACTCTTGGGTTAACTGCAATATCTAAACACACCCTTTATCAAACAAGTGCCACAGGCTATTTTTATGTGCCAAGGCGAGGGGATGACTAGCTCTTGTCTCTTTACTTGTGCACGTAAGCTCTCCTAAAGTCCCATAAAAGGCTACGGCCTGACAACCCTGCAGTGGAGATAAGAAATGGATCAACCTGAGCTTCTCGTAGCTTCATTTATTTTAAATCCGAGCCTTATTTACACTCTTCAAACTGGCAGGCTGTGTAAACTTCAACTAGCATTGATATTTAAAACCATTAATGGTGTGGAAGCCTGGTCGTGTAGTGGGCTTGTTCTGAGCGAAGCGAAGCGAAGACTCCTCGAACAACTACAGCGCTGACTAGGAGTCAGACCAGACACCATAATAACACATCACAAAACCCTGTTGTACTGTGCCATTAGAAAAGACCAGAGCATCTCTACTCATCCATGTGTAGAACAAGCTCTTATTTTGGACAGTTTTAGTTCAGACAACAAAACTCACAAGCTGAAAAAAGATACAAAGGACTTTGCAAAAGTAATACGGGGGACCCTGTCATCTGTGGTAACCGTGTCTACACATTGGGCGTACAGTAGCTATCCCTACAGTAGGTGTGCACTGTAGTTAGCATGGGGGCTACTCCATAGAGGCACGAGTCATAGTGTAACACACACAGGCTAGCCGTCTCAGACAGCGGTTTGTCGGTTGGAAGTTGACCCGCTACGTTATCAAAGAGGCTAATCTGTTCAACGTGTCATTGTTAGCACTTTTAGCCACCATTAATAAAAGAGCACCCCAGAGTGCTGCGTCTGCTTTTTCGCCCTCAGGTTATTTTGTTAGGTTTGTATTTTTAGGTTTTCTGTCTTTGTTAATTCAACAGTCCCCCCTCTCGCTATTAGCATAAATGTTTGAATTATTAACTTTATATATTATTACTGTTAAAGAAGAATAATTGCGCTTGAATTCTCAGTTGGATGCTGTTGTGTGCATTTTTCTTCTCCTTTTACCACTGCTAAAGAGCCGTTACTGTATTTCGCAGTTACTGAGAGGCAAGTGTCTCATGCATTAGAAACTAAGAAAGTAGAATGTATTATGATGCCTATACTCTAGCAGCTTCCTCTTGTGGCTTCAACTCTGCTTTTTTCGCGACGAAAATTCCAACTTGCCTTTCGACCGGCAATGGAAACAAGAAATCTTCATTTCCAGAGAAGGACATAATGCAGCAAAGGAACAAAAGTTCAAGCCACAAGCGGAAGTTTGCGTTATTGCAAAGAGAAGTGTGAAAAACACGCCTGGGCAAAACAATAGATTAAAAAGGAGGAGGGTTTGAGAGGGGGGGGGCACCTTCCAATGCCTTGTTTCCGAAACACAATGTCACCTTTCAGGATGTTTGCTAGGCGGGCTCCACTGACTCAGATCAATGTGTGATCTTACGCTGGTACGAAAACACTGTGGTGAATAAAGCTTGTTGAGAAAAACAGAATGATGCAAAGCAACACCGGTGAGGGTGGGGGGGGGGGGGGCTTAAAGGACGTGATTTATCTGGGCTTGATTGCGTGTTAATCGAGGTTACGTGTATTAAGTGGAATCTAATTGGAACAGACACTGGCAGTCTGACAGATCGACATGATGCAGATGGATTGAGAGAGAGGGAGGGGAGAGAGAGAGAGAGAGAGAGAGGGGGGGAGGGAGGGAGGGTGAGAGAGAGGAAGGGAGAGGTAGGTAGAGAGAGCACCACACAGAACAGAGACCCCATACAGTGCATGGAGGTGTGTTTCTACGGAGCAAAGTGGACCGTCAGAAAGGCTGCGGTCACGTGGAGGAAGTAGACCGTGTTCGCACAGAACCCCCCCCCCCCCCCCACCACCGTTAAGAGAACGGAACCAAAAAAAGACACGAAGAACCACCGACCAAGGTTCCTACTCCTCCCGGCCGATTCTCCCTCGTGTCTCCTGGTTGTAGATGAGGGGACACGCACTGTCGGGGTCGTGAGTGACGGCATGCGCCGCTAGAATTCGCTCCCCACGGCCCCAGTTGCCACAAAAACAGCCATTTCTGCTTTACTGGAAATGAGGGGGAAAAAATCCACCTCCCCTAAAAAAAAAAAGAGACACGTGACAGCTGCAGGAACATTTCTCACCTCAGAGAGAGGAGCAACTGCTCGACCGGTCGCTCCTAACTCTCCGCTCCTCCTGACAGGCGACAACTGGTTCGAAGGCCCTCTCTCCACCGAATCTGAGGCATTTCGCAGGGGAACAGAATGACCCTGTCAAATGTTACCAGGACAAGACGTGATGAGGCCCACCTGTTCAGGCGGAGCAGCTGGGTCCCGCCGGCTGATGGGCCGCTGCTAATATCAAGCAAACTAGAAGAGACTGAGACTAGACAGAGGGCAAGAATACAACCTTCATGTTTTTAGAAACTACGTCACATTTGTCTCAACTGTACGTCTGATTTGGTATGGGCTTGTGAATTCTGGTAAGTAGTAGTACACTGACTTTCCTATGTGAAATGCAATTATTGTAAATCGCTTGGGATTAAAGCGTCAGCTAAATGACTGTAATGTCATTTTGGGCCACAGGTATAACATAGGCATGATACTATACCCAAGGACTGTGCTCAGAGAGGCCTGTTTTAAACACTGAATTGGAGGATGGTCGGCTGGGTTGGCCTAAAAGCATGAAATGCCCTGAGAGCACAATTGACAGTCGTGCTGCCCTTATTTGAATGTGGGTTGGAAATGGAAGGGGTCAGTAGTACTGATAGCTGGCCAAAATGAAGGACCCGGCCAGCGATGACATGGAGAACTTAATGGTCACCGGAGTCTGTTCGAATAAAAAGAGATGGAATTGAAGTAAAAGTATAAGTGCAGAAAGGAAGTGAAAGAGAGAGAGAGAGAGAGAGAGAGAGAGAGAATGAGGGTGAGACAGCGACTTTGGGCATCATTTAGGGAGGGCTTACAGGACACAGCAGCACTCGAAACTTCACTCATCAACACAAAACGCTCAAATTGTCCCTGACAGGCTCCCGTCACAGCGGCGAGACAGAGGAGTAACTTCGGTCATCCGTTGATTTGATCCGTCCTGACTGTTACACTAATGGCATTAATAAGGACAAAATTACTGTTTTGAAACACTGAATTTTCATCTTCTTAATCTGCTCAAACCTACCCCCCTCATTCTCCCTACCGGGGAGAGGGAGAATGTGTGTGTGTGTGTGTGTGTGTGTGTGTGTGTGTGTGTGTGCGTGTGTGTGCGTGCGAGTGTGTGTGTGTGTGTGTGTGTGTGTGTGTGTGTGTGTGTGTGTGTGCGTGTGCGTGTGTGCGTGTGTGTGTGTTTGTGGCTTGCCATATGAATTGATTGCACCATGTTGCTCCAGTAAAAAAAAACATGCAGGCCTTGAAATGTGAGCCTTTTCTATTTGACTGAGATATTAACCAACACAGTCCAGCCCAGATATCAAATCCCCCTGACCTCAGTGAACTATATTTCTGAAAACATGGATGCAAACTGTATGCACTGTAGGCTATATAAGCATCCACGAATATCTACCAATGACCCGTACTATATAAGCAATCCATGGCATCACAACATGGATAAAAGCTTTGGTATGCTTCAATTAATCAACCTAAGTGTCACTGCTATCTACACAGGCTCCTAGGTGTTTGTTTATTCCAGTAGAAAAGGTAAAGTGTGTGTGCATGACTTCATATAGCACAATTATGCGTGTGTGTGTGTGTGCGTGTGTCCAAACCTGATCACTTTCAGCTTATAACATTGAGAGGAATGACACTGTGATCAAGGACATGAATTGCTCATTGATTTTTAGAGGCCAGCTTAACTATCCGTTCCAATTGATTTTTAGCTTTGCTGGGTGTGCGAGTTATGGCAGTTTTAATGCATCATCTCTATGTGTGCTCATCACAGAAGGCTCTCAGATTTACTATTGTCCGAGGGAAACGCATACGGACAACAAGCTCGGCGAAACCCGCGAAGAAGCTTGTTCCCCGTCACTTGCTCTGGCATACGTACAGTATCACAACATCATCTTGTACTTTACTCTCTGGTTGTGGAATATGTGCGAGTATTTCACCTCATACAACCTCGGCCGCCTCTGATACCAGGTATTGAACGACTTCCTACCTGTCATACTTTAGACTTGCCCTGTGTGGTTTTAGTAAATGATCTATTTGGTAATATATGCAGTGACATCTTTCGTTTTTCTTCATGCTGCAATCAGAAACGAGTCAAATGCCAAGAGTTGGGAGACAAAACCTGTATGGGGGAAACAAACGTTGGGTATGCGTTTAGACTAGCCTGAAGACCTCTTACTCAACTCAGAGATAGAATTCCTCAGGAAGCTCAATCTCCTCTAATAAACGAACGTTACACAGGGCCTCCACAACATGGCGGCCCACAAGTATCCAACACATACAAGGAAGTTAACCGATTCAACCGAGGGCGGTCTTTTTTTATGATTCCTCTTCAGAACCTCAAATGAAGTGGGGGGGGAAACAAGGCCTCGATTCATGACATTCCTTTCCGTTCTTGACTTTGGTACGACGGGAAACAGTATCATAATTGATATCAACAATTAACAATTCATATCCACTATTAATTATCAATGGTTTGGTGAGGTAAGAGATAATGTCAGGGCAATGTGATCCAAAAGACGGCCTAAATGTCATCAGTCATGTAGAAAGTCGTTAAAATAGAGGCTCGTTTTCCTCAGCGTGGCTCGCGTTTCACTCTGGCAGGGATGGATTTCTGTTCTTGGGCGAAAGGCTGCATTCACCTATGATATCATCTAGTTCACAGCAGTATGGTCACTAGCTGCTCCTTTCTCCCATTCATTTTTCACTTTACCCGTTCTTCTAAAAAAAAACAAAAGAACAACCCTGCTTAATTAATGTTTTACAAGTGCTGCTGTATTCTTTTTCAGAAAAAGCCTTCATCAAAGCCGGTAGGTTCAGATTACGCACGCTAATTGAAATTCTGAATTTCTGAGCCAACTCCTTTTTGTCCTCTTTCTCTTTCTCTCTCTTTCTCTCTCTCTCTTTCTCTCTCTCTCTCTTTCTCTCTCTTTATGTCTCTCTCTATGTCTCTCTCTCTTTCTCTCTATGTCTCTTTCTCTCTCTATCTCCCAGCACTCAGTAAAAGGCATTGTTTGTTGTCCACAGATGACAGGGAATCATCAAAGTAGTGTGAGCGTTTCTTTTTCCCAGGTAATCCTGTGTTCTGCTGGTGGGTTCATGAGATGGCTTCATACAGCTGTACATGCTTGGGAGGGGAAGCCTGCTGTGTGTGTGTGTGTGTGTGTGTGTGTGTGGTGTGTGTGTGTGTGTGTGTGTGTGTGTGGTGTGTGTGTGTGTGTGTGTGCTATACTGTACTTCCACTTGGGATCTCATAGGCATACAGTAGCTTTCTCCCCCTCTGACCATTCTCAAAACCACTTAAACAAATCAAGCCAAAACCCAAGGAGAGCTCGTCAGCCCGGTTCACACGGACAGAACTTGTATTCGGATAGAACCTTTAAGGTTCTAGCGGGTCCACACACGCGGCGCCGTACGGCCGTGGGTGCGGGGCGTTGGGTTGTGTGAACAGCTGCAGGTACGGGAGTAGGGGACTGTCGTACCAGGGGAGGGAGGTGAAGAGAGCCAGATGGGCCAGGTTTGGGCCCAGCGATGACAGAGACAGCAAACAGCACCGGGTCTGTGACCGAGCTAGCCAACACCCAAAAGCACCTTCGGCCTACACATGGAACAGTTTGCACAAGTCTGACAATGAAACAATACCATATATCACCGGTTGACGTGGTCATTCGTCCATACTGTAGGAACAACAGGTCCATTTACTCGCTTCAGAATGCGACTGGTGATATGAGCAGACTTTGTCTTTCCCTTCTTTTCTCTAATCTTTGTTATTTATCTGCCTCGGGCGTATCGATGTCAGGGCAATTATATAAATGATTGGGTTACAATGGCACAAAACCACGTCATGGAAAAGTTTATGAACCTTTGTTCCTGGGTAATCTCAGTATGAAAAAAACTGTTTCTCTTTGATATTTACCTAAACTCCCTCTCTTTCCACGGGCTCTGCTTTATTGCTTTGTGTTGTTGCCACAGGGCATTATAACTTAGCATTCTTTTCCCAAGGTCAGTTTCTGCCACGCAGCGTATTTGCTTATGGGCCTTTTCAGGTCAGTTCTATTATATTTACATCAAATAATGTTTGATAAGGGATGTAAAAGACCTATAAACCGACATCATAAATGGGAGAGGTGCTGCTGAAATAAGGACAAAAGATCAACGGCTGCCGTTTTTTATCTTGGACACGTTGATATTTGCAACTCTCTCACCCTCCCTCTCTTCTCTCTCTCCCTCTTTCTCTCTCTCTCTCCCTCTCTCTATCTCCCTCTCTCTCTCTCTCCCCCTGACAAAACTGTGGAGCTGGGTCCTAAGCGGAGCTGGTTAGATTTACTCCAATGGCTTCCCAGTGTGGGCAGAGAGGGAGCGAGCTCTTGTTTCATAGAGAAGTACCTCCCCTGTTATCTCTCTCGTACTATAATCACTTAACAAAGACTCGGGCATTTGCACAAATTAAAACATCAATAATGCACAAGAGCTTTTCCGTTTCAGCCATGGACTCCCCCACATATGGATGAAATACTCCACCCTTTCCACACAAAAAAAAAGCCCAAACAAAAAAAAGGTTCATTATCCTCTAGTCTGGCGAGGATCAAAGAACGCCTGACTATGGAGGATGTCTTTGTGGTAAATGTGGGGGTAAACTTCGGAGATGGGACAGAGATGAGGGGTGAGGGGGTGTGTGTCCGGGCGGACCTAGGGGGGGGTTCGGTGTTGTTTTAGAGTAAAAGACGACTAAGTGGTGGTGGTGCCTCAAATGTAAACAGACAACACCCTCGAGCGGCGTGGCGCGGCGCCCTTCCGTAAACAACATCATCGCCGCCGTTCCCCGACGTTTATGATTTGTGGTCAGGATGGCAACACAGCCGTGGTCCTAATCCAAGTCTGTGTGTTTTGCCCTGTCGTTACACGGCTAAATCTACCCGGCCAAGTCTCTTATTTACAGAGATGAAAACGCCAGACGGTGTGACTGGATCACATGAGACTGGCCCTGAAATGAGTGCTATGAGAACACAATTCCGGGGGCGTGGTTTGGGGGAGGGGACTGGGGGAAGGGGCATCATGGGAATTGGGGGGCTGGGGCATCATGGGAAAGCAACACTTGTGACACTTGAAACGAGAACGGCACCGCAAACGAACACCATAACACGCCCGTTAAAATAAAATGCTTGTGAATGTGACATTTCGGAATGTCTAATACGTGCCTATTCATCTCTGCGAATGTCTATAACCTGTTTATGACGTGTTTTGCTTCGCTTACGAATGTGTGTGGTACAGTGGTGTCACTTGCGTGTGGCAGGGGTTATTAGCGTGGTAGTCGGTACGTGTCAGTGTAAACCCATGACCATGTCTGCAATAACACAGACAGAGGAGAGGACAGCCCATACAGATGGCCTCAAGGACAATTAGCAGTAATGCTTGGTTGCTACGTAAATGAGGTAAATTCTATATGCCACTGCACTTGCTGATCAGGGACTTAAAAAGGGGCCTGCTATTTGTAACTAGTATACAAGACTGCTTTAAACTTGAACACTACTTCTGCATGTTTGCGGTGAGATTTGTCATGAATCCATACTGGAAAGAGAACATTTCCTCAAATTGCAGGAGGTTGAGGTTGTGTGGAGTTATACTGTAGCGCTATATACACGGTATACACAAACAGAAAGGAAAGAAAGAATGTGTAGGAAGCCTGTCTCACAGCAGCTCATAAAGGGTAGAAAGATACACATTCTCTTTCATTTTCATACTGACCTAAGCAAAAACATACAGTGTATAGTCAATCATTTCTCTTGTTAAAAAAAAGAATCTACAAAAACATATATAGAAAAACATCATTCAATCATATCCCTTGTTAAAGCCTTCCTTTCTCTCTAGATGTCCTTAGTTCCCACCTCTCTCTTCTCTTCTCTGTCAGTCTGCCCGGCAAACAATCCCCTTGTTAGCAAACTGTTAAGACGGCCGCTTGGTACACAAATTGCGCTCGACCAAGCGAATTTGTTTTGCAAGGGTGACCTGTTTAATCATCTCATTTTCTTTGGCGGACATTTATTCATCTGGTTTCCACGGTTACGGAGAACATTAAGGGGCTACAGTAATAAGGCTGGAGAGTCAAACAGGTAATAAAAAAATTAACGCCAGTTTCCACCGGCAGCAGAGGACAGTTGAGATGAATCAAAGGGGAGGGGGAGAGGGGGGGGGGGTCCAATATTGTCCAAACAATAAGCCTTAACGCTGATTTTACTCTGAAGATCAGCTGGCGGCATGGCGGACGTGACACTTTGGGCACAGAGCAGGGAATGAAGGGCGTCCCTGCTCCTTATTTTCATTGTCAAATTGAGATTACATCCATCCGGTCGATCAAAAGTTACACGGTGATAGGAATTAACTTTGCTCTCCCTTTTCTCCCTTTTCTCCTGTACTCCAGCACGGAGATAATGCGTGGCTATGGTAACGCGGTGTGTTAATAACACGCGAGTGGCAACGTGACGTTTATGAGGCCTGGTGAGAAATGTTTCATAGTCTTCTCAAGTCAAATCATGTTGTCCAATAATTGTCCTAATAACAGTTGAGAACTAGACGTGGCACTTGGGGCCTACTTTCCATCTCCACACAGAGCACAATGTCTTGGAAAACTGTAGTTTCCCCCTGTTTCAAAATAGTGACCTCCCCATCAATCGAGTGAGGCTGACTTGCAGCCAAATATAGAACATTCCGGCACAATAGGGGGAACAGGTGCTGAGGGCCCACAAGTGACGAAGCTCGAGAGCTGTGTTGCTGCTGAATGCCAAATAAGGCTGTGAGACACCACAGCACAACATAAAACAAGCTACAAAATGCACCCTTGTTTTGTCCTCAAAGTCAAGCAACGAAAACACCGCAAAACCCCCCAAACTGAAATTATGATGAATTAGCAAATATACCGATCATTATAATGTCGTAGGTTTCTGTGAGTTTATGATTATTTCTGTTTGTCTGATGCTTTAATAACAGTTCGACAGGAGAGCACAAGCAACAATTTTACCCATTACTCACTGCGTATGAATAGATAGTACATGAATTCTTCACAAATACTTGTTAGTAGACATCAGTCCGCTGACTGGTTGGTAATTTTCAGACATAGTGCCTGCCTCATTTCAAAAGTATTGTAGCTAATTGCAGGTTGTTGTGACACTGCAGATATAAAAAAAAACAACCCTCTTCAGTCAGGTTAAACAGCAACTGTTTTAGGGCAGTGCCAACACCTGTTCAAAACAAACAAAATAAAATTGTTTCCCCTCTTGCTGTTGAATTACTGGTATATTGTTCCCCGGGAGGGGCGCCGGGGTGGAGGGAGGGGTAGGGGGAGAGAGGGAGGGAGGGGTGGAGGAGTAGGGGGTGTGTGTGTGTGGGGGGGGGGGGGGGGCCTCTGAAGTGACTGAGGTCGGAGAGGGAAGCAAACTGATGGCAGACAATGTGTCTCAGGAGAGGGAGGGAAGAGAGATGTCAGCCAAGCCGGCCTCAGACACACACGCGTACACACACACACGCACAAACACAAACAAACACACACACACACACACACACACACACACACAAACACACACACACACACACACACATTATTTTGCACATGTGCATGCCTCACACAACCCCCCCCCCCAGACACACACACTTCATCACCCCAAAGTAAAACCCTGAAGGATTGAACTCACGTCCTACGTAGAGGAGCAGAAATCCCCAAAAGAGGACACATAGAGACGGGTGAGCAGGGAGAGAAACCCCCTAAGCTCCGGCTCTGGGACTGCCAACTGTTCTGCTAACAGCCTCTTAACAGGTGTGGGCCCTAGAACCATGTAATCCTATCAAGTTACTGAGTTTAAAAAAAAAATTCAGGCAAACTGCAAACTCCTGAGCCCCTGCGCTGAGCCTACCTCGCTCTCCCTTCCCCTCTCTCCATCAGGCTGCTGGCAATGACAGAACGGAACAGCTGGGCTTCAGATTTATCATGTACAGACAGTAATTATTGCTGGTGCTGCCTGCTACTGACCCAAGTGAATAGAATGTCACATGAAAAAAAACACACAGAATTAGGGGGACCTGCAGTTGAAGGTGGTGGGTCGCGGCCGGAGGGGGGAACGCGGGGGACAGCGTGCGGGGGGGGCGGGGGGGGGGGGGGGAACGGGGCGGGGCCTGGACGTCACCGCGTGGCTGTTTGCAGTCAATTACCGATGAGGACAGGGGTATTGGCTCGGTGGCTCGACGGAGCAAACATTACCTCCCTCCGATTGAAGGTGACAGAAAAAGAGAGAAGTACGCGTTTTGTTTGTTTGCTCTTCTCTGCGGATGAAAACGAGGCTTTGCTAAGCTGCCTATTCCTGTCGAAAAAAGTTGACGGAGAAGTGAAACTACGAGAAACGCTCCATTGTGATAAACAACGGACACATCTCCTCAAGACGCACCAGAACATTACAGATTAAATTTAGCTCACCGTCTTGGACCACCCAAACTGCTTCCTTCAATCACTCGACTGGCTTGACCCTCACCCTGTATTTGTTCCTGAGATAAGGTCAAGATAGTCTTCAAAGAGATTAACTATGAGGGTATCATCCGCGTCAATCACTGTCCATGTTCTTAAACAGTTAACCCAGGCTGCTCTTACGCACTCCCAGGAATCGGGCATTGTCACATACCGTAGCCATCCTTCCCCTAATCTGTGCAGAGGTTGGTTCACACCTTAAAGACCCCCTGCCACATTTAAAAGGATTAGTCACCACATTTTGTGTCGGCTTAATCTGTCTTTCAGGCGGCCTAATAAGTGTGCTTCGATAAGCGAAGCATGCAAATTCATTCGCGGGCCAGTGGAGCCCATGCTTCCAGAGTAACGCGCCAAAGTCTTCCACTGTCGCTAATTGCCTCTTCATTTTCCACCGTTTCTCTCTTATATGGCATATCAAGGAGCAGAGATTATTCTTCTCCCCTACTTTGCATGAAATTATAATTTCATATGTAAGATTATGGAACAGAGGTGCAGAGAAGTCATTGAGAGCCCCTGTCTTGATGTTGCACATAGGAATACATGACATGGCACATTCGGGTTTACCATGAAGACTAGCAGGTTGTCTCACTTCTATGTTTCTGAGTAGAGAAGAACTCCTAGAACTTAGTCTGTATTGGTCTTTTTATAAAAAGGTAAAAAGTACAAATATAAAATCATTCATTTTAGTTATATTAATATGATGGTAATTGTTATAATATGAATTATTATTGTTACTCTTTTTTTACAATTTTATTATAATTGTTATTGTTGTTATTTGTGGTATTTGTTGTGCTGTAGTTATTATCAAGTTAAAAAAATCCAAAGCATACTTTTCCATTTGTTGTGGCTCAAATAACAAACACACCATTATCAGTGATAATAAAAACGTGCCCTGGTGGATTTGGGATAATAAAGGCAATGAAGGCCTAAGGTGCAACCTGTTTATTATTCCAGAGTACTTCCTCTCCGAGTATTAATTAGGCCATTACTCCAGATTGGTGACGGGGAGCTTTGAGCTTTTAATTAGGTGCTGGCCACTGCATGAGTGCACAGGAGTGAAGAAAGGGGGTGGCGATGGCACTTGCCCCCCTCCTGGCCCGTATCAAGTATCCCTGAACACTTTGGCCGGCGCTGCCAGGGGTTCAGACCTCCACGTGCAGCTGGAGTTTATTTGAGCGTTTGATCTCTGATGTTTCTCCTGTCTGCTGGTAAAAAAAAGGGCAGTTGGTGTGATTTGGGTATTAAAGGGGGGGACTAAGGTAATTATGGTGTTGGGTGGCTAGTGTCTGATGACGGGGCACATGCTCAATCAGGACTCAGCTGTCCCCCCCCCCACCCCCTCTTGCTCCAACCCTCCCCCCTCCCAGACGCTCTGCTAAAGCCAGGCATAACACACACAGCTCCACACAACATCAATCAAACCCTCAGTCAGAATGGACCGTAAAACTACACAAACATATACAGTACATTGGGATTAACAATTCAACACTTTTTTTTTTTTTTTTTTACAAAGCCCAATAGCTGTTTCTCTTTAATTCGATACTATCATATTTGATTATACTGATACAAATGAATGATAAATTGTTACCCAGTAAATGTGTGTTGTTTTAAACTCAGAAATGTCATTTTACTTATGGGGAAAAAATGTGTGTGTGTGTGGGGGGGGGGGGTTATACCTTGAGGAATCATAATGATGATCCAAAATATGTGCTTGCACTGCTCTTGAACATACAGTCAATCAACATATTTAAATACATTTGTTAGTGATAAGAAATGCATACAGATGTGTGTGTGTGTGTGTGTGTGTGTGTGTGTGTCATTTCAACCACATATAAATAATTTCTGAAAAAGCGAATGTTTTGCCTTGGTTGACATGGCGATACTAATCACCTCATTGCTGAAAAGCACTCTTCCCTGACAGGGCTCCAAAGAATACCCAGGGTCCCCCAGGAGAAATCGGCATAAAAGGGGTTAAAGACAATGGCTTGTTTTTTTTTTTTCCTCAAAATGTCTCCCTGCTAAATTTATTTCAAAACTCTGTTAATCTGCGGTACACAACATTCCCATTAGCATAGCCCAGCCCCCTCATAAAAATTCCAGCTAGTTTAATTAAAAAATGTAAATTTACTGTCATCCGAGGAGCAGGAGAATTAGGACAGCAACAGCATTTTTTATTGCTTAAGACATCAAATTGAATCGGGTTATTGCTAAATTGTGATAAAAGGTTATTGACGGCTTTAGACCTCGGCTTGTTTTTCCCCCTCATTTCATCCTATTTTTGTGGCGGCCGTAAAAGGTGGAGAGGGCCTCGAAGGGTTAATGAGACAGCTCACTGGGCTAGAAGGCAATCGCTATTATGACTCAAAAAAAAGTTGACCAAAAAAACAGTTTTATGCTGATGAAAACTTCAGAATTAGGGTGTGGTTTGAACAGTTGGTATGGATGTTTACCATTGTTTGAGAAGTATAATTGAAGACAGTCACAGTAACACACAAAGCAGTACAAGTTCTCAGGTCTCATCATACAGTTTGTTTGTGTCAGCTTGTGGTCAGTGGTCTACAAGTTGAGTCTCTGAGTCAATAACAAGTAGCGACACAGCCTACTTTGGCTCTACATTAAATACGCTATTTTTATTTCACTATACTTCAAAGAGAGGGAGAAAAATGATTGATTGAAAAAATCGAATAAGTTTGGGGGCGATGGGGAGGGGAGTATCTTTTAAGTCAATGCAAAAATCCATGTATTCAACTTTGAAAATTGAGGCACTATCAACAACACTATTCAAAGTTCTTTTCAACTACAGAACATGTATGGGACAAAGCAACAGAATTTTCTGAACAGGCCTGTGTAAATTTAAGCCATACAATTGACAAAGGCTGGACAATATTATTCCAAATATGATACTGGATAATACATTGCCGTTTAACTATGTGCAGTGTGTGTTTCAAACATGCATGGACTAGTAATAAGTTGGGTCACAGTGAGACTCACATAAAAGTCATACAGTATCTATCCTCATCGAGCTGTAGAAATTACACCCAGGAAAAACACACCTTCACACAGACTTAAAAACAAAAGACACAAGCGTGGATTACACAATATGTATAGTACACAATGAACTAAATATGTAGGAAGGGCAACACATTCTTAGTGAATAAGTAAAGACATCATTTAATCTGTTAAATTACTTAAAAGCAGTCCAGATTAGAATAATCTTAGTTTGAGGCACAACCCATTTTACAGTAGAGACAAGTGTATCCTTCCAAAAGAGTAAAGAAAAAATGTCATCAGGGAATGTTACGTTTGCTATTTAAATGTAGAATAGCTATAATATTTCTGAAATATTGATCATATTTTAGATGAATTATTGTTTATGTTTTTATTCTCTTGTCCAATACCCTTACATGTTTAAACTAATTGAAAGTACATGAAATACTAGGCCATCACTTGTTTTGTTTTCACTATACATGTGTGACAACACAACGGACAACAGTTTGTTTGCTTTGTCCCCTTGGCAACAAACCCTTAGGCCATTCAAGGCACCCTAATTGCACTGCACATACCTACGTGGGCAAAGGCAATACCTGTTTTTCCTATCATACAAAACCTAGACTTATTCATAGTAAACATGCACCCTAGTATAACCCAGGAAACAAACTATATAAAACACGCCTAAAGTGGAATTGTATGAGTTTGCTGGTTTCATCTCAGAGAACAGAAATACACTTTTACTGACAGTTGAAAATTAAACGGGCTTGGTAAACTTTTTCACCAGTATGCTACACAGTGTTTATGATCAGTGTATACTAGGGAACTGAGAGATCATATTTGATATTGCATTCACCCTTGGGCACTGTCAAAGAGCTATAAATAAGGGTGTAGCACTCTCGGGTCTAGATCTACACAGAGAACAGTATGCGGTTTAATCACGGACAACTTCCCTCCTCTCTGTATATTCAGTCAGTAATAAAGGCACACCTTTTAACTGTCAACTAATAAAACACGTACGTCTCACACAGAGATAGGAAAGAAGAATAGTACTCACCATATTCAGGGAAGTCGAAGTTAAATCCTCTCAGACATGTAACTTTCATAATATTACTCAACTCTGTTAGAAATTCATTAGAATTGGGGTCGGCGGTGGGGTAGCAGAGTCGAAAAGTAACTAGATAAAAAGGCTTCCTTCAATCATGCACTAAACTCCTTGGCATGTAATCTGTCAATAGTTTGTTGCTGAGATAATGCCGGCTGCCACGAGTGAATTTGATTGGCAGCTGGGGTCTGGCCCCTCCTTCCCGTGGGTTGATGGTGAGAGAGGAGGGGTGGAGGAGGAGGGGGGGGGTAGTTGAAAGAATACAGAGCTCCCCCTCGCTGGCTCCGTCTCTCTCTCTCTCCCTCTCCCTCTCTCTGCTGCGCTCCTGCTCTCCCTCTGGTTGGCTCCCTCACACACACACACACACACACCAGGCTGTTGGTGATGTTGTCTGAATAGGCTGATAGGAAATTACGGCGGTGCAGAACCGGAGCGTTTTTTTTCCTCCCCTTAGTGGGCTGGCCTTTTCTATCTTTGTGGTCTACTAGCCTTTCAACTCTCTTGGGGAGGAGCCTTCCCTGCCTCTATTCAAATGAGGAGAGAGCAACATTAAAAAAGAGGTTTTATGAAAAACATTTAATATGCTTATTATTAATCATAAATGTTTTAATGAAAAGGACCTTCTATAGGTTATTTTTGGATCTCTAATGCATGATTTGAAGATAATGTTTTAAGTACAATTACATTTACATTTTTGCATTTAAGTCATTTTATACAAAGCGACTGTTACAATACATGTAAGTATAATTATGTTACTTACACATAACACTTAAGGAAGGAGTTTCTACAATACATATATTAACATGCTTGTGTCAGAGAATATGACTTGAAAGAAGGCACAGGATTTGATGAAAAATAAGAATACACTTCAAATGGAAATGTAAGAATGAACATGTTAATCCTTTGACCCTTACAGGAAGAGATCAAGAATATTGACTCTGACTATCCAGGGGAGTCATTTAAGCCTGCACTGTGGTTTGACAATCCTATACGAAAAATTACTCCCCTGATAAAAACATGCCACTTTTCCTGCAATTTTAACCCTGTCCTCTCTCTCTCTCTCTCGCTCTCTTTACTCATACTTCTTTTTTATATTCTCCCTCTCTCTTTCTCTAACTCCCTCCCACTGATAAGGTATCGGTTTTCATTGTAATTTCAGGTGAAATGATAAACGCCAGCCGTTACCAGGTGACAATGAATACTTTATAAGACAAATCCCTTATTTGCCTGGCAGTTTCTTCCTCAGTGACATGCAAAGTACTCCCAGACCATTAGCTTACGATGCCCATATTAACATGGGATGTGAGGAAATATTGATATTTGGACCTTTGTCCCATACTGTTTATGTATGTTTACTTTGCAAATAATCAACATCTACAGTACCAACCAAAATAACTAAGAGACTTCTGTGATGTACCTGTTTTTAACAAAGAACCAACTGTATACAGACAAGCTATTTTTGAAAAGGGGAAATGTAAGCTAGGCTATAAACCATAATTCAGAGATATGAGTCAAGGCTCCAGTTCCTGATTACTGGCAGCAAAGTCCAAAGTATGTACATAAAACAGGTTTTAGTTGATTCTGTAATTATGATGAGTCACTCTGGTTAATAATGAAAAAAAGTCTCCTCCTTCCTAAAGCACATAAAGTAGGAAATATCCTTAAATGAACTTGAGTTGAAAGCCATTACCCTGATCCTGTTGTTTTAAACCAATTTACTAGCTAAACAGAACAGCATTATACTGCATCACACAGATGTAAAGAGCCAGCTCCTCCCGTACTACTGTTGAGCAGTATGTGAATATAAATGCAATCGTACAGTAAGTAACATACTTTATGGTTTGTAAGACTCCTACAAGTGTGGTACTGTAAATTACTTCACAACTTTATCATCATGGGCATTTTAACTTCTTCATATGCAGTAGGCAGAAGCAGCTACAGTAGTCATGGACTGTGATGAGGGCCTTACATGTACATCCTGTGACAATGACAATACATTTGTTGTGCTACAGCGCCACTATTCATATCTGAAGGTTATGAGAGGCTATGGGCTGCTATGCAGCTGAATGGCAGGTTTTATGAAACACATTACTGGTGAGATGACACACTACATTACCAACTAAGAGTGGTTTGGAGAGTCAACTTTTACATTTTGTCACCATGCGTGCATGCATGCATACTATCCTGTGTACCCCACGTGAAGTCAATGAAAACTTGAACCTGCCCTTTATCAACAATGTTTACAAATTGCAAACTATTTTTAACTTTTGTGATGCCACTCTCACAAACAGTTCCAGATTAACTAGCGATTAATAGAGACAGTTTTGCCTGTGCTTGTGAGGTTTGGCCACTCGTTTTGGGTGAAAAAATAATAGTAAAAAAAAAAAATATATATATATATATATATATATCGGCAGGAGGCCTATGGGTACTGTATAAACCCAGGCCCTCTGCTCGTTCTGCCTCCCATGTTTGAGGGGGGGGGGCAAGACCATTACTTTACAATGAGAACCGAGGGGCTGCTCGTTTGATGTGGTCTCTGAGTGTTGTATGGGGGCATGCTGCAGAGTGTTGAGGGTGAGCTGGGGCGGTGTGTGTGTGTGTGTGTGCGTGCGTGTGTGTGTGTGTGACATGGCAGGGGTACATCAGTCAAAGGGCCGCTGGGCCAGACGTTTGGCCGCCCCTGACCGGGCGCTCCAGGAGGGGCTGGTCTGGTGCAGGGCTCGCTCCCCGGCCTGCGTTCCGCCGGGACAAAAGACAGGGCCCAGTTGAAAGATGTGAATTCAGGGGCTTTTGTGCCTAAAGCCTAGAGACATGCCAAGTGAGAAATCTGACCTTTGCCGAGAGTCAGATTGTGTTTTTGAACGCCTCTTGCTGTCTCTGGCAGTTCGGGGCAAAGAGTGAGTGAGCTAATGTGGGGAGGGTGTGTGTGTGTGTGTATGTGTGTGTGTGTGTGTGTGTGCGTGTGTGTGTGTGTGTGGCTAGGCTGAGGGGAGGGGTGGCAGAGAGAGAGACAAACCATCCTTAGTTAACTTTCATGACTGAGTAGGACACATTTGAAGGGTTTGCGTTTTCCAGAGAATAATGTAGGTTATTTATTCTTGATACTCACTGTCATAATGTTGCAAAATTGGCAGGAAATTGGATGTGCCAAAGCTAAACTCTTCAAAAAGCAGGTTACGACAAAGGCATTCGCCCTTGTGTTGTTCTAGGGAGCCTGTGATGTTGGATATTATTCCCACACACGTCTGTTTATATAGCTTTATATATTTATTTCTTGAGCAGTGAAGGTGCTGAATATTAAATGTATGCATACCTAGGAGGGGGACGATGGCCATGTACTAAGTCCATCGACATCTTGATGACACATGGTACAAATTCATCTGGATTTAATCTAGTTTTCATAAGTATAATTATACGGTTCATCTCTGTCCATATGCCAAGTTCTACTCGGCCTCAAGTTTACATAAAGTACAGTAAGTTAGTCAACACAAACTCTTCTATCTATTTCCTACGATACAGTAGACTACGTGATGGATGCTATTCTGTTGTTCCATGACAGTGTGCTGAGAGCAGAGATTCTACAGATAAAACATGTTTTCCAGTCAGTACATTTTTCTTAACACTGTTTTCATCCCCAGGCCCTAATCATCATATCTTGCTCTCCCGGATGCAGACATCCATAATGCAATTCTGCCTAATTCTGATCCCTCGCAATCTGGTTTTTAAAAGGGAAGAGAAAAAAAGGGACATATTTCTGAAGGCTCGGTCCGTAATCATTTTAGACAGATAGCCTTTCCCATTGCAGATGAGCAAATATTTGTAAACCGGCTATCTAATGGAAAATTATAGTGAAATTAGAGCGAAATTCATGACAGAGAAATCCGATTATCCGTAATTCTATTATGCCATCTTAGCCCACACAGCATATTTTTATAGAGTTTTTTCCATAAATACCTATGCCAGGGGTCCTGCTAATCGAATAAAATTGAAATTCATCTTCCCATTAAATTCAATTAGCTGCAATTTCTAAAGCCTAACAAAGATTTTAATTACTAAATTATAAAATTCTCCCCAGCCAAATTGGGGAGAGAAAAAGTGCATCCTCGCATCTGAAAAACAAACCCGCCGCAAAAGGAAATTGTTGATCCAAAAAGATATCCAGAGGAAAACGACATTAGGGAGAGAGCACTGGGGCCCTTCCACGGGCGGGTCTGGGGCGGAGGAGAGTGACGTGTGCCAAACGCCAGCCTCCTGGACCAGAGGAAATGAACTTAGCTGAGGTGCTCTCGCTCTCTAAATGTCTGCCCTCGGAGTTATTATGTCGTAATTGACTAATTGACACCTTAATTTCATTTATGGGGCTCCTGTGTTCACAGGGCGACCTCTGGGCGGGGCAGTGGTCTCCGGCTGAAGGCGGGGAGCCGGCCTCCGTGCAGGTAGGGCCCCGGGCCCTGCAGGCCTCTCCCCAGCGCCGGATAATGATTACGCGTTTGATAATGAAATGGTCACAGGGTGCGTACTGACTTAGCAGAGGCTTAAGGAACGTCGTCCTCCTGCGTTTAAATCCCTCCCATTGATGCTGATAGGTACGAGTGGAGCACGCGTGGCCAAACAATCTGTCACCGACTGTGCGCCGGCGGACCCTCTTCAACGGGGTTCGAGTAGTGTTTTTTTTTTTAAGGGAAAAACATCGATAAGATCGCTTGAACTGGCCAATGAGAATAAAAGCAGGGTGTTCCACTTCATTTCAATGCAGGAACCACTCCAGGGTGTAAGAAGAGCACTGACAACGTTTTGCGTAGTTACTAGGATGACGTGCGTGTACAGTATGCGTCGGACATAGCGTTGTTTTAGAAAGCAATGAAACGCGCGTGAAGAGCGGTTTGGGCTTTGCTGTGGTTACCTTGTTCCACCAGGCTCAGGCACCGGGCCTGTGTTAAAGGGCCGGCACCAGGACCCGGGCCCGTGTTAAAGGGACGGCACCAGGACCCGGGCCCGTGTTAAAGGGACGGCACCGAGGTGCATCGGGTCAGCAGCCAGGCCCGTTTCCCAGCCACCCCCCGCTCTCGCCCGACGGGCGGCTAAAACAACAGCTCAGCAGCCTGCGCCCACGACAAAGCTGCGTCTGAATAGACACCTGCTGCTGGTGTTCACTTACAGGCTCTTTAGCCACTCGCTCACTGGTAAAGACCAGAGCCTTCACACTGAATCGGCCGATGATAAATTAGATAAATATGACTTCAAATTGTTTCGAGACAGACATCTTGTTTAGAAGGCGAATGAGAGAGGGGGGCAGGCTCCTTGTGAAGTGGTCTGCCTAATGCTAGGAGTGGCTGGGTAAATATGACCGTACTGAAACTTTAATCTGCTTTTTCCATACTCAAGCTGTCTGGGTATTAAAGATAATCTTTTTCTGTGTGTCATATGGCGGGAGATATAGATGGAGCTAATTTTTAGAGACAAATCTGATATTTGTCAACTGGTTGGGGGAGAAAAACCTAGGGGATTTTCTCCTAATCCTTCCTTGAATGTGACGGCGTTAACAGGGAAATGCAGATGGCGTTGTGTGCAGAGAGAGTGCACAGAGTGCACAGTGCGTATGGGAAGGTGCAGCCTAGCCTCAATAGGGTTCAACGCAACCTGCGGATAGCTGTCGCCTGCCCCCACGCAATTACCGAGCCATTTTTGAGAGTAACAGCATGGTTCTTAACAGTGAAAACTTTTCAAAATATACTTCACTGTTCTTCCTCTGTGGGTTTTTTCATGGTCTTGCCTTGCCGATACAACATCCTTAGTTCTGGGCTGTGTTCATCAAATATTCAACTTAATTTCAATAAGGAAAAGAAAACAAATTATAAATAAAAAAGGCGGCATAAATCTTTCAGGATCCGACTCTGGGCCCCCTCTTGCAGTGCTTTTGTCTTGATTTTTGTCACATTAAGCACTTTTGTCTTCCGTTCCCACTGCTAGGCGTGGCTGAGTTTATGCTAGTGGAAGTTGCCCTTCTTCAGTTGCTCTGTCTTGTTTTGGCACATTGGGATTTTGTGGTGTCATTTTCTTCTGTACACAATTATGACTTGAGTAACTTCTGGTTTTCTTTCACGAGGGACGGGTAAACAAAACAAAAATCTTGATGTTTCTTTGGTCCCGAAGGGTTGAATATCAACACAAGGCCAGCCTGTGCTGTGAACTTCACCCCTCAGAAGCTAAAACCAAAGCTAATAATTAGAGCCGTCTCTGCTTAAAGACACCTTGACAAATAGAGCAAAGCAGCCGCGTCCAACATGTCAGAAGATACGTCTCTGCCCATTTTAGCACCAGAATGCAAGATGGCAGAATGCATTCCTCAACAGCTTTGTGGCTCTCCACTACATTTGACATTCTATTGATAGTTATCCCGAGATTTCCCTGACACTAGGCCCTTTACGGGGCTGCGCCCCGATCCCAAATCAGGTCCCAGATCGAACAGGCCGCAAACACTGACAATGACACACATGACAAGAACAAGAGTGTGTTTTAAACGTGGGTAGAGGACTTCCCATACGTCTGTAGAAACGGCCCTGCTAAAATGACAGATAACAGATTAAGGGGTAATGTTCCTCTAACAGGCAAATGTCCTTCTACACCGACGATCGCATAAGTACCCTGGCTAGAGCACAGTGAGGGACAGAGCAGATTAATGCCAGGCAGAGAGAGTCCAGCGTCTCAGTGCATGGACTGCACTGTCGGGCAGGAACTCCTCTCTAACACCGTGTCCTAACTGCTTGCGACGCGAGCAACAGAACGCGACATCGCATGCTTGCTGTCCTAACTGAAACCGTTAAATTTCCTGTTCTGTTACGTAATTTGTCTATATTCCCAACTGAAGACGGTTAAAGAACGAACGCCTGTCAACGCGACCGACAGGAGGAAAATAGGAACAGGGCGAGCGTCAAAAGGGCAGTTAAAACGTCGCGCTGCGTCGCTCGCGTCCAGTTAGGACATAACAATAGAAAACAAAGTAATGGAACGCATTTTGTCGCTGACGCTCGCTCAGTCGCGTGTAGTTAGGACACGGTGTAACCCAGCAAAGTTGGGACGCACATCATTGTTCCCTTGTGGCCACCATTGTTAAAAGCAGTGTCAAGACGTTGGTCTTTAAGACGTCTTAAAGCAGACCATCTCTACACATCGCTAGAGCAATTACTCTTTCTCTTCCGTTCTCTGAGAATGGAAACAGTGGTTGTGCTGTAGCCTGAGTCGCACCAGGGTCATTCACTCAACAGACTGAAATTATCTCATTCACACGTCTCTCATCTTGTCTGTCGCAGCTCTTTTACTTACTGCTCCCAGTGGCAAAAGAGCATATTAAACCCAAAACAGACTAATAAAGCTTCAATAACGCCTCACAGATGTTAAAGGAGTAGTAAAGGGAAAATGCATGTTTAGCCCTGTTTTAAGATTACTTATGATCATATACAATGATTCAGATCAAAACGTTGACAAAACTAGCACTTTTGAGAAAGTCTGATAATTGCTCTACCACCGTTTAGGTCTTACAATGGATGTCGGTGGGCACCTTGAAAAATCTTTCAAAAACATGTCAAACTCTCGATTTCAAAGACAAGAAACTCACCGAGGGGGTAATTGGTGTTGGTTGGTGTTCTGACATCAAATTCGCCGCAAAGTATGAATCCTGTAGGGTTTTATTGATCATTTTATGAAATCCATTGACTTGTATTGAAGTGACCGTTGTAGATGTGTAGATCAATCCGCAGAGGGGATTCAGGAAGCGGAACTACTTACGGTAGCTATTGTTATTGTTTATGTTGCTAGGCTACCTAATTTTCGGAAGTTTACACGTACGTATGTGCTGCGACTAAATAGTTCTATGCTAAATATTTAAAAAAGCCTTTCCAGATGAACTAGAATCTTACTTTATGGCGAATTATATGTCAGAACGCCAACTAACACCTCTGTGAGTTTCTTGTCTTTGAAATCGAGAGTTTAAAGGAGAATGCTCGTTCCACTGCACTTGCTCCAGCACGCATGCGCACAGCGTGCTGGAGCAACGCTTGCGCGCTGTGCGCATGCGTGCTGGAGCAAGTGGGGAAGCTATTTTGTTTTTAAAGACGTTTGTAAAGATCATATTACAGAGGCATGTGAAAAACCACAACAAGCCCTCGCTCTATGTAAGCACAACTAGCGATTCTTAAAGACAGATTGATGAAAACAACCGTTTCGCGGCAGAAAATAGATTTTCTAGAAGCTGCATTCTCAGTGCCCTGTCCGCCGCCATTACATGGATATACTTGGCTCGCGCTAGATTTTAAATTTCTTCTACAGCCCTCCGAATTACACCAAAGTTATCTCGGTGAGTGAAACGTCTTATAATATGCCGTAAATAAGGTCCAGGTTGTCAAAAATGCATTTTCCTTTAACATGTTTTTTAAAGATTTTTCAAGGTGCCAACCCACATCCATTGTATGACCAAAACGGTGGTAGAGCAATTATCAGACTTTCTCAAAAGTGCTAGTTTTGTCAACGTTTTGATTTGAACCATTGTATATGATCATAAGTAACCTTAAAACAGGGCTAAACATGCATTTTCCCTTTACTACTCCTTTAAAGAGTCAGCCCATGAAAGAAGACACTGATTCTGAACACTGTTTAGCTGGCAGAATATCGGCCCCAACAGAGCGTTAAATCCTCAATCTACACTACATCACTTCATTGGCTTCGTCACTTTTCAAGTAAGCATTTCCCTATAACTTTCAGTAATTGTTAAGGACAATAGGAACAGGTCAGGATTGAAATGTAAGGGAGGCGCTATTTCTTTTGATCTGTTGTGCGTACATTTGTTTTGCACTAGGCAGGCCTGACACCTATTGATTACCTCTTCCAAGCGGAAAAAAAAGTTGACATTATAAGCGCTATGAAATTCAGCATTTTTTTTTTTTAACCTTCAGCGATGCTTTTCATTGGTTTGTGAAATAAATAAGTAAATAAATAAATACATTAATAAATAAATAAAGCCCACCAAGAGAAAGGGGAGGAGAAAAAAAAATCACTAAAGCTCTTTTGGTGTAATTGGCTGAATAGCAAGGACAGCAGAAAATGTCCAGGCAGACGACAGTGTGAAGGGGACTCGGTCACGGCGCAGAGTGAGCCCCTCAGCGCCGGTGAGGGAGTGAGAGGGAGAGGGCGGGGGGGCGGGTCGGCGCGGGGGTCCGGCCGTCACATCTTAACCAGCGCAAGCTGCTCCCTCCCTCGCTGCTCCCTCCCTCGCTGCGTGGGTTTAAGCTCAGATCGGGGAGGGGGCAATTTCTGGACGTGTTCGGTAAATAACGCGAGCTGGCCAGCGGACGACAGCGACCGGGGAAGAGAGGCCCTGTAGAGTCACAGCGGTGGCGCTCCGCTAAATCCAATCAAACTGAGGAGAGAGAGGGAGAGAGAAAGAGAGAGAGAGGTTGGGGGGGGGGGGATATCCTCTTTTCTACCTGTGTGTCCAACAGCACTGGCAGAATAACACCTCGTCCAGAGCTGAGCCCTCCTCAGGGCAGGCAGGGATAACACTTAAAACCCTGTGGCTTTATCTCTCCCACAGATTTTCCATAAAATGCCGAGCCAGGGAGCCGGGGCCATGTGACTGCCATGTAGGTCAGGGCAGACAGGGGGTAGAGAGAGAAGGAGCGACACAGGGAGGAGGAGGAGACAGAGAGAGAGAGAGTGAGAGGGAGAGAGAGAGAGAGGGAGAGAGAGAGAGAGAGAGGGAGAGAGGGAGAGGGAGGGAGGGAGAGGGAGAGAGAGGGAGAGAGAGGGAGGGAGAGGAAGGGAGAGAGGGAGGGAGAGGGAGAGGAAGAGAGAGAGAGGGAGAGGGAGGGAGAGAGGGAGGGAGAGGGAGAGCTAGAGGGAAGACGGGGGTTTTCGGTGGAACTGTTGAAAATAGCAGCCAGTAACCAGATTAGATCAATAAGGATTGTTTCTATATCTGTCTCCGAACGGGGGTTTGAGAGAGAACGAGGGATCAGGAGAGGCGGGCTGAGGGAAGATAAAAAGAGGGGGAACAGAATGAAACCCAGAGTGTCCGTTTAAGGCCTTTGTGTAAAACCTCTCAAGGTGAGGCCAAATACTTGGGTGTGGCAATTTCAAGCCAAGTCTATTTGCAACGTGCTATACTGTATTAAGTGCTAAATATGCACCGAGTAGCAGTTGACCAAATTGCACATACAGAATTCTTCCTCGTATTTATCCTCACATAATCTCCAAGAAGAGTTGCGGGAGCAGCAAAACTCGCTGTGCACATTTAAGTGACAGCTGGTTAGGTCACCCGGTGCCAAGAAACTGGACACCCGGTGTCCGTTTGCGTAAATAAATGTCAAAAATCCCAGCTCTCAGCTCGTGGCTGTACCAAATCTATGGGTGAAATCGAGACCCCGGAGTGAGATATCTTTACCAGCAGTTCTGCAGTCGCAACGGCAAACAGTATCTCCGAATCTCCTGGCTGCAACAACACCGTGTTTGACAGTGTGGTTAAACAGACGAAAGCCAATCCACTGGCGCTTTGGAAGGTCCCATTCATCAGATAATAACAGATATCAATGGAGAAAGCGCTCGTCGTCCAACCTGGACTTAAAGTAGCGAAACACTTGTGAGATGATTCGACGGTACCGTCATAGCCGTCCGGGGTCGGATCAGTCCCGTCGACGCGGTCGGCCGGCCGGCCAATCGCGTTGCGGCACAGCGAAGCGCTTCCAGTTTGCTCCGCGGCGATACGCGCATTCTGCGCCGACACGCAGGCTACCTGCCGTTGATCTGGCACAGTCTATGAGGCGTGGCAGCACTTAGCAATACTTGGCCCGCTGCAATCGCGCTCACGTTTGAAAACCCGCGTTACGGCGGGCGTGGCCGAGGCTGGCTTTACGTTTGGGGATCGGCGGAAGTGGGGAGGTCGTCCAGAGAAGTATTGCAGCACCTTCGTTTCAAGTCTTGACATGTTTACATGGAAGCATATTTGACCGAACTGCTCGATCTTCATTCATGACATTTCCAGAATAAGGAGAAATGTCAATATTCTGTGACTCAATGGTGTGGCATAATTGAGCTTAGAGGCCTCCTGGTTTCTGTATGCGGAGGGGGAGCCGTTTCCCTGAGGGATACCAGCGATACTTGATGGATACAAGAGATGGACAGGATGAATCTGTGTGCTGCTGACTGACCTTGACCTATTTTATGACCCGCATCTCCACTCCATCTCAAGATTCCATTCAGATCAATAAAGTACAGGTGATGTGCCAAACGCTGGGTACAAAAGAGGAAATTGCCACATTTGAATTCATATATCTTTATGTATGAGGTGTGAGGCAACAGTGGATGTGGTATTTGAATAACTAGGCTTACATCAGACTAAAACATGTCATCTCTGTTTAAAACTGTATTGATTAAAAACTGCATGACTGTACTACATAAAGGCCTCTTTCAATTGATTTTTTTCTTTCCCAGCTGAAAAAAGAAATAATAGAGTTGATATGAATTAAGGGCTGTTTTGCTTCAATTCATCGAGGCAACCCAGACTAAAGTAGTTGTTGCTAGGGAAACATAACAGTTTCAGTCTGTTGCTCAACAATCAATTACTTTAATGCCTTTATGCTGGTGTTTACAGAGAAATACAAAAGAGACTTTTAAAAAGGCAAAAGCCAGGTGGGTTCATGTGTGAAAGCAGCATATATACAGGCTCTTTTGTTGGGCTAAGAAATTAAACAATCCTTGTCTATTTATAATTGGCCAGGGTTTTTGTTGAAAGGACACTGATAAAGGTCCAAGCAAAGTACCAACTTTTATCTTTTCGTAATCTTAACAATGTGTGCTGCTAGCCAGAACTGACATTTTGAGCATGTAATCCATTTTAAGTACAGTATCAAAGTGGATTCATTGTTACCTAAGTTGAAAACTGTATATCTTGTTATCGAGAGTTATTTAAAAAGTGTTATCTGAAGGGATATATCAAAACTATTTACTGTGGTAATGATGTAGCTTTCTTTGTACTGCATAGAACTTGTGACACTCAGTTCTGCTATTCTTCCAAACCTTCACAGTTGCCTGTTAAGTTATCTAAGGCAGTTCACTACCTCTAGTGCTGGGCATACTTAGGCTCAAGGCTGATCTGTGTTAATTCTGTGACAGTTAACCTAAAGCTTACTGACATTAAGCCCCAATAAGACTGTCAAGCAAATTAAATTATTAGTCTCATGACAAACGGCAGGAAAATGAAACTTGCATTTTTTCCTCACTTTTTATTTCAAGAAAACTAGAGACATCTGGAGACACAAACTTAACATGTTCCACCAGTTGCCTTCTTCTAGTGGCAGTCTTATGCTGGCTCTAGGATATTAAGGGATGTCTCATTCTTGGCAGAGGTACTGCATGTACAAGTACAAGTACAAAGCCAGACTGTGTCCATGATGTCCATGTTACGGTGGTTTCTGACCACTGGGATGATGAAGCAAAGAGTCTTGCTAAAAGCCAGCGAAAAGCCAAAAGTCAACTTACCCCCCAAAAGACCCATGAGAGGCAGATCAAAAGCAAGTAAAGAGCTTAAACGTGCCACAGCGATTGCAAAGTAAATTGAGGACTAATCTTGCATCTAAAGACAGTGTATCATGACCTTTCAATTTAAAACCACCTACTGTTAACAGAGGACAGCCTGCAGAGGTGACTTCAAGACAGCAGAATCTATAAATGTTGTATACTGTAAGTGCCCTAAAACATAGTTGCATTGATGGAGTGAGGTTCAGAAGAGCTCCTCTTCTATGTCAGTTGTAATAACTTACTCATAATAAATGATCATTCTTAGCCGGTTTTTGGAGCCGAATCTTTCATTATTTACATTATCTTATCTGTAACGCAAGGAGAATCTTAACGTGCCTGTTAAAGCAGCAGAAACGCCAAAGAGAACACAAGTCACTTGCACTGAATTTTGTCATCGTCATCGGGTCGTCCACAGACAGGCCTCCCATTTTCGTCTCCTGTTATCCCAGTCCTCCATACACCTGGCCATCTCATCGGTGGTCTCCACCGCATCCATCTTGATTATGTCCACAAATGTTTTGGTAGGACGTCCTCGCGACTTGCGTCCGCGACATGGAGATATATAACATAACACCAGCTTGCTGGCCGGAAGCTCACGGTGTCTGTAGCAGTGCCCAGCCAGCCTCATTGTCCTTGCTGCTATCTTCCCACTCACCCTTGGCATCTCCGTACAGATCTTCAATACTGACGTGCGTGGACGAATGACTTATGTCCAGTGTTGCACGTAGCATTCTGGTGTAGCGTCCGTCCAGGAGGTTGGATGTCCACGCGTTACTCATGCCGTTTAGAGCTCTCCATGTGAGCACCTTCCTTAATCTGAGGTCCTGCTCCGTTGAGTTGACCCAAAAGCCCAGGTATTTGAAGTCCCCAAACTCCTTCAGAGCAGTACCTTCAGCTGTCATTAGGGGCAGATGTTCCGGGGTGTTATAGGCGATGACTTCAATTTTCGTTCAGTTCAAGACCCATCTTGGAACATTCCTTTTTCACAGGCTGTCGTCAGCGTAGTCCAGGTCTGTTAGACTGTGGACTGTAGCGGGATAGCTTCTCGATCTCCTAGATGTTATAGTGAAGTCGAGATCCTCCTCCCTTCCCTGGATTGCCGGCCTCAGTGCGTAGTCCAGGACTACAATAAAGAGGAAGGGTGCGAGGGCGTCCCCTTGTAACACTCCCACCATGATGTCCAAATCCTCGCTGTTGCCGTCACAACCCTTGCACTTGTGCTCGAATACATGGTCCCTATGGCCCGAAAATAAATTGGGGGGAACACCATAGGCCTGAATGTGGTCTGTATCAAAAGCATCTTTTATATAATAACTAAATATCAGGTATCATGGTAATCTTGAAAAACGGATATAGGGTCTGGCCTTTCTAGACAGGCTTGTAAAGGAACACTGTTTTCATCATCATCATCATCATCATCATCATCACCATCGTCATCATCATCGTCACCATCATAAAAAGACTACAAGGGGACAGAGTTAGCTAGCCATTTCAGGGCAGGTTCAAACTGAGCAACACTTGTGCCTCAAAGATTCTGTAGAAATAGCAACACTCCAGACATTGTCAAAGTTCCTCAAAGCTCACTAGTCCTGTGCAGACCTTTGGATTGAAAATAATATGATGCTTCATCTTTCAAAGATGTACTTTTCCTAAAGCATTGTTGATTGCCCTGTGTCCATTACTTGGAGGGATTATGATAATATTCCACATTGTGCTCGGCGTGATGCACAGGAAATTCAATACTCAAAAGGTTAATGCAATCAATTAGGATGACAAAGGAGTAAAGTAAAACCCTCCTGCTCGTGGAAAAAAGAGACAGGGGAGGAGAGGGGGAAAAGGTATTGAAAGCTTGAATGGATCGGCAGAGAGAAAAGAGGCACTCGAAAAGAGAGAAAAATGGCGTTTATTCTACATGTACCCTTCAAAGCCAACTGAGTGCCACACACACACACACACACACACACACACACACACACACAGGCATACAGTACACACAGGCATACAGTACAAAAACACACACACAATAAGAGAACCCAATTAAGAAGAAAAAAAAAAGCTTTTAAATTGTAATTGCGCAATACAGAGCCATTATTTTAGTTTGAAGGTAACCAGATACACTGGACCCTATGCCAGAGGCCAGGATGTCAATTAATAATGATGATGATGATGTTCTATGGATGCTTCCCTCTTCCCGAGTCAAGTTTGGTCTCAACACTCTGTTCCCATGTGTGCTGTATTGTTGCGTGGTTTGAAAACTAACAACAGTGCAACTGTGCATGGAAGCGAAGTCTTTTGTTATTTAGATAGATGTTACGATGCTACACAACACAAGGGAGACTCATCATTGCAGATTAATGGATAAACTTGGATGGCGGTATTGAGCTCTACAGCCATCCTAATAATCCATATTACCTTTTCAGACTGTGGCTCAGTCTGTCTGTGAATGATGAGGTATTAATCACATTTTAGCAATCCTCTGTGGCAAATGGTAATGTTATGAGAGTCTGGGTAGCAATATTTCACTAACATTTGCAACGGCTATTTTTTGAATAGAAGTTGCACAAGAAGAAAAGCCTAAAACCTTGTAATCCAGTTAGGTAAGGCGGTCGCTACCTTGCCCACGGCCAGACACAGAACTTAGATGCATCACATGTAAAGATGTCTACCTACACAGTCTCTCACGCACATATGGTGGAACATTAACAATTTGTGGCTTTGGAAAAAAAAAAACATCCCTTTTTCCCGTTGTTTCTTACAACATCAAGGCAGGTTCTACTCAGCCAACAATTGCTCAACTATAGACACAGGTCCAAACAGAACTAACATCACATGTCAAAAGTCTCACTCACACAATCTTATTCACAGTTACAGAAGCAAACAACCTCAAAATATAATATGACGTTAAGTCCCCGCCCTAATGGATTTTCCACTGCTAATTGGTCTGTTGCAACAAAAATGAGTTAAGTTTCATGTCTGTCTTTACCTTCAGTATCAGGCTGAAGAGGGAGCTTTTTACTAAGCACAGCCTTACAACTTAAACACCAACTAGGACTTAAACAACAAAAGTAGTTATGTTCACCAACTACAAGTTCCATTCATGTCTACCCTGCACAAGTGGATAGGTGGACCAATGAGAACAAAAGCCGGCCCACGCGGTAACCAGGGCTTTACATTTTACCCATAAGAATTCCACTTTTTCAGAGGCACGACTGCTGTAATTTGACCTACATCCCATTTTTCTGTTTGGGCATTTTTCGGGGCCGGCAGCCACGTCACAGAAGACAATGAGGCAAAATGGGCTTTGAAGTCGGGTCTGAATGAAAGCGAAGGGGCCGACGCATGAAATGCCCTCACAGCTGGGCGGCCCCCAGTCAAAAGAAAAACAAATACTTTGAACGAGAGGGGGACACACCGCTCCCGTCTAGGCTTCCTAAGGCCCTGAGTCTCCACCGGGAGGTGGGCTTTCACGATGTGCCTGTAATGATGGATAGATTCACAGGAAAGTCTATTCACATGGAGATGTTACATCATAAATATTTACACAGGGCTGCCGTTTCCATGTAGCCTTTGCTTGTTTTGACACACTGGAAAAATTCAAAGGCCAAAAAATGTAAGAGGGAGAAAAGGCGAAAATGAGGAGGCGGATAAGGAGACTTTCTGTCGTCGTTATTGTGGGGGTATTATTTTAGGTTTCATGAGGTGGTTTTTTTTCACACTGATCCATCCTAATCCATCTTCTCCTCCAGCAGAACCATGGAGTTCATCTGTATCATATTCATGACTAGAAAGCAATAAATGGATGAAATATGGACCAATTTTGTAGGTTCATTGATCTCATACTTATGTCATATTAATCGTATCACCTACGAGGACGCAAGAAAATGATAATAGTCTCACTGTATAATATTACATTTTTGGTGGAAGAAAGTCAATGGACTAACGCTGCGTTCCAATTGGCTGCGAATTGGTGGGGTGGGAGAGGCAGAGGACGACGTCACCCCCGAGGTCACCGCGTTACAGCAGACAGCATCAACAGCCCGGAATAAAGATGGACGTTAGCTCGCTAACTAGCCAAACCAGTAGATAGCAGCGCACTAAGTGGTATTTTGTGCATACAAAAGAAGGATTGAACTCAGATAACAGTTGGGGAATACTGTGTGTACGACTGATTTAATGAGACACGAATAAGTTACTTTTACTTATTCTAAAACTAAAGTTGAACTTATTTACACAGGGAGCGGCCATCTTGTTCACGGCTTCCAGAGCGAACTGGGGGGTAGGGTCGAGTGGCGCGAGTTCATGAGTGGAGAAAACAAGTGGAGAGGGGCGTTCCAGTTCAAACTCAGCGCAGTATCTCGTAAATCACGACTTCCCAGGCCAGTTGGAACTCAGCATAAACCTAATAGAGCACCGGGCCCACAAACAATAAACAAAGCCTGATTTCCCACACTTCCACCCTTTGCTAACCAGACTTGCTCTCGCTCCACTCGAAAGCCCGACAGTTCACTAACACCAGAAAGGAGTGAAAAGGGAGCAGGCAGTTTTGTTGTTGGTAAGCAGCCCTGCAAATTGCAGCAAGTACAATTAAAAGCCTCGAACTCCCAGCGGAAGCCCCAGAACCAATGAGAACAAATTTGGCAGTTTAATTTTCTTCCCACTGTCTAAAGAGAGGGAATCCAGTCTGGGAGTCTTGCTCCTCGCCAGTCTATGGGAGCCCAGCTGGGTGGAGAGGGGGAGCGGCGCGGGCCCCTCGTCTTCAGCCAGTTGGGCTTTCTGATTAGCTGAATTAAATATATCAAAACCCAATTAAGCTAGCTATACTTAAGCGATTCAGGTTGAGGCGAGGGTAGAGCTGGGTCAGGATGCGAGAGCTGGCGTGTTTGGCAGACACTCGCCTCCACGGGCCTCCCGAAGCAACGTGATTATTGGAAAGACTGGTGTGTGTGCGCGCGCGTTTGTGTGTGAGTGGTGTGTGTGTGTCGGGGGTGGGGGCGGGGGGGGGGGGGGGGGGGTTGTTGGATCAGCTTCCCCTTCACAGTACAGTTTCCCTGGTTGATCAGGCATTTCAATTTGGTGGTGGGGGGGGGAAACAATTTAACCTCTGCAAAATGGCAGGCAATGAATTACCAGTATTAGGTTAACCACTGTCTGCTGACACAAGCAACACCTTTCCTGTACACACTGAAGTTTAAAGAGAACACAAGCCACACGTTGATAGGCTGTGTTTGACATATCAAACAGCTGCTGTTGACATTAGGATCTATGGATGTGCATGTACTGTAGATGTTATGAAGGTGTTATGTAGCCCTTGTTGAGGGCCCTGTAATTACTGAGCCTCTAGTGTTCCCTCCTTTCATCAGTGCACAGGAGCGTCCATGTTGTGGGGGGTAATTTGGAGATGTAGTTAGGGCTCTGATTGATGCTGGGAGTGTGTCCTCTCTCGGGTCTTTGAGTGACGCCACCGGAGACAAAGAAGTGTGGCGTCCCCCCTCCGTCTCAGTTCACCCCCTCCGGTGACAGTGAGGGTCCCCACTTTGACGTGAGACAGCCCACGGTGTCACTTCTGAATGTACAGATCCCTCTTGACTAGGAAGCCAGGGGCAAGGGCTGCCGTGTGCTTCCCTACGACAGACTTCTACATCAGCGTTGTGCTCCGACCAGCTAACATCATTAGCGCACAAGGGTTTCGTCCCAGAAAAAACAAACAAAACAAAATGTTTCCTCAAGTCACAAGTCATTAATGTCCTCTTAGGAATAAAATTGTACCCTGGCAATTTTCATCAACGACAAAACGGCTGATACGCAAGTCAGTTGGTGAAAGTCATTTGTATTCACAGACTATCTTCTGGGTCTAATTTTCTCATTGAACACTACTGTTGTTACAAGGATTGTGGTTCAATGACATTAAAACATCCTGAAACTATGTGTTGTATGACCTTAAATAGTATCTACATGTCCGATTATGACAAGTTAAGCAACAACCTAAAATTAGTGAACTGGTACAACTAGCAACAACATGTTTTGCTACAAGATTGTGTGCAGTTGGTTACTGCTTCTAGAACAATTGGCAACTACAGTCTACTACAGTACATTTTTGGCCTCTGTGTAATATGCCCTACATAGCAGTCTCATGACAATGGCATTATAGATGTCGTAAACACATCAGCAGATGTCATCTTATAGAGGTACAGTACATTATAGTGCACTCTAATGACACACAAGGTCACCCTCGTTTTTTGGGGGGGGTATATCCGGACCAAATGTTCACCTAAACCATGGCTTGTTTCAAATACAGAGTCAGTTGTTATAATTATATTATAATGACTGATTATACAATCTCTTTTGACTGACTAAAGTTCCATTAGGTTTGCACAGGCTTCCAGTGAAACACTGAAAGAAAATCCTCACTATCATTACGGCAGCCTTGTGTAGCCTTCATGCCGTAACATGGACCTTTCGGGTCAAGAGTCTCTTCGCCAAAAGCTCTTTAGAATAGAAGAAGCCATCTCTTGAGAAACAGGTGATAGCCCTGCAGAATTTATAATCCGAGGTACGGAGAGATCGGGCTGTAACTGGAATTTGCTCGCATGCCATTTCACATTGCGAAGATCAGAGTTGCGGAGTGAGAGAGCCCTCTCGAAAGACAGATACATCAGCGGCGTGCGACGTCGCTTCGAGTTAATCAGTTGGAAAATAAAACGAGGGAACCCTAATAAGTAATTTGTCAATTTTTACAGCCCCAAGACACATTGATCCGTGGGGATTAATGAAGACGCTTGATATTGTTGTAGATATGAACAGGGAAGATTGTGGGGACAGTAATCCGTCATGTAGAATATTTACCCTACCTCCTTTTCTCTTCCTGGGGACGGCGTCACTCCACATAGGGACTTACTTCATCTGAGAAGAGGACAGAGAGAGAGAGAGAGAGAGAGAACGAGAACCATTAAAGCTCAAGAACAATTTATTACACTGTCTAGACGCGCGCACAATCGTTCTCTGAACATCTCTGATGAGAAGTCAGATGTGTACGCAAGCTACAGTATTATAGCACACCAAAAGAAAACGCGTCCTCCAGTTGAATGGCCCCCTATGTGGACCCATTTAGTGCAGATGGAGAGCCCTGAAACCCCCGTCAGGGAGGGGGGTGGGGGGTTAGCGGGTGATGGAGGGAAGCCCCCTCTCCCATTCAAGCGTGGGGAGCAGGTGTGGCATCCGATTAACCAGTTTTGTGAATATTTCAGCACAGCTCGCCGATGATAATTTACTTAGAATCAGTAATCCTAAAATCAGATTGAGGAGGGGATTTTATTGGCAGATACAGATATGACCTTGGAGTTCTCGTTAGCCAAGGCCGGCTCAACACATTCCTGCAGACTGGGAAATAAAGCAGATTTGCTTTGACACCTTCATGGCAGACGTAGTACTGTATGAAGCAGATGCAGTGTTTTAAACAAGATGACTTAAGATTTAAAGAATGTAATACAGTACAATAAGTGATAGCATTTAAAGGGTAACCGGGTTTTCCAATGATTATTACCTGGTCATGTAGTTCAATGTAACAATGTTTGCTTATTTCTGAAGATATGCACGCATTCTATTCTGTATTATGTCACTTGAGTGAAATCCAGGCCCTCTGAACTTTTAAAAGTGAAACATTAGTTTGGCAGAACCAGTTGAGTCACTCCAACTCCTCTCGAAAGTTTCTTAACCTTGAGAGGCCATGCAACCCCCAAAAAGTCATAATAATTCTAACCTGATCTTCCGTCTTATTTTATATCTCCCCTCAGCAACCTAACTTCTACTCTGCAACAGTGCAGTTATTAATTCATGAGGCACTAATTAGTTCTTTGTTTAATTTTGTGTTAAACAGACTGACCGGAATGATAACGACTCACGCTGTAGTGCTCTGGTCCCATGCCGCTGCTGTTTGCTACAACAAGGGAGCATCGTGCGACTAGCATGATGAACCCAATTCCCTTCTAAGTTGCACTTCATTAAGTCAAAATGTGACAAGGAGCTTAGAGGAAGAACTGGCAGATCTGATCATACATAACAATGCAGGCCCAGTAAGTTTGTGGAAGGTGGGGTGAGGTGGTTGTGTTGGAGGAGGGAGGGGGGGGGGGGTGGTGGTTGTGGATTCTTGCATGCATGCTGATAATTTCCTATTTTTAACCCTTGGGGCCCGTCTTTCATTTTCCTTTAATTGTTTTGTTCGGAGCCGCAGTGTCCTCTCTTTAAACCGCGCCTCCTATCAACTCCGCTGATCAAACCCCTGTGCAACATTGCAGGCAGGCGAGTAAACAACAGGGTTGCCCTTTATCACCGGTGTGGACTGAACGCCTTTCTGTGTGCAGTATACTGCGGGTGATGTCTTCCTAGCGCACACGCCTCGCTCGGCAGCGCAGAGGAGAACCGGCGTGACGTGTCAGAGCGGCGGAGTCGAGATCAAACTGAGCTCGGCGTGTTTACGTTAGGGTGGAGGAACCTGCTGGGCCACACCACCAGAAGAGAGAGAGGTACAAAAGCTTAGTTTAAAGACCGGAATGTTCCGCGGTCGTCCCAGTGAGAAAGTACTCAGGGAGAAGGAAGATTGCAGGAAGATCTGCCGAGTCATTCAAGCCCCGGGAAAGTTCTGTACATTGGTCAACGCCCGCCCCCCCCCCCGTCTCCAAAGAGCAACATATATCCATAACCCTGAAGATGACTAAAATACACATAATGCAGTCAGGGTTCCTCTTTTTTTCCCACTCAAAGACGAAGTGCTCTTTGCACTGTATGGTACCTGAAGGGTACTACAGTATGGTAAACTATACTATCAATGACATGGTAATTGCAGCTGATATATATTTTCATTGGTCAAGAAAAGAAGAAGAGAGAAACACACAAGCCTCCCAAAGATGTTCACTCCTTCCATGGACCCCTCCCCCCCCCCCCCCCCTGGCTGAAGATGATGATAAAATCAAAAAGCAGACAAGTAATTACTCTGTATAATAGGCAAGATTGGCATTTTCAAAATCATTTTCATGTGGGGGGAAATGACATTGCCCAGACTATTCTGTATTCACTGGTGCAGATAAATAAACAAGGCATGGAGAGAGAGACAGAGAGAGAGAGAGACCAAGAGAGAGAGGGGGGGACAGAGAGAGAGGGAGAGAGAGAGAGAGAGGGGGGGCAGAGAGAGAGGGAGAGAGAGAGAGAGAGAGAGAGAGAGAGAAAACCATAAAGATGGTGCCAGTACAATGGCACGCAGGTCAGTAATTAGAAACTCTGTTTGCACAGTAATAATTTTAATATATTCATCAGGAAACAGGGCATGCCTGGCATGATAAAATCCTATCAAGGAACATATCCCGTCTCTCTCTTAACCTTTGAAACAGACTGACAGCACATAGTGGAAAATCTCAAAGACAAAAACCGGATCTCAAATGATAACACAGCAGCCACAGCATCGTTTGGGTAAGGATAGTCAGTCAGCACAAGACCAGTTGACATTATAACATGACATCTACTGTATGCAACCTTTTGCTTACATCTGAATCCAGGTGTTGGGGAGTGTATTGATCAGTATCTGTACTTTTAGAGCCTTTGGATTTCTCACCCATGTATGCTGTCTGTGAACAGGCTTAGGCCTTTCCCCCATTATAAACAATGGATGCTGTTTCAATTGCACATGATGAAAGAGGAGTAAAAGGAGTCTAACCTTGTTTGTTATTGTGGGTGGTGGTGATGCTATGGAAATTATTGCAAATTGCTTAAAGGAGTCCTGACACGCAAAAACCTTGACCTTATGAAGCCATTTCCCAAAGACAGAGGAATACATACTGATCACTGTCAACAACATTCTGGCTAAGATTACTTTGTGCAAAAATAGCTCAAATGCATTCAAGTGTGAAGTATGCCAGTGCACGCACACACAAAGTGCATGTTATGTTAATGTGGTGAACACACCTAATGCAAACCAAAGCTCCATTAAAAATTAAACAGATTTTCTCTCAAACTTAAGTCAGTGAACAAGTCAAGCTAATATATATATATATTGTGTGTGTGTGTGTGTGTGTGTGTGTGTGTGTGTGTGTGTGTGTGTGTGTGTGTGCGTGTGTGTGTGTGTGTTAGGGGGTCTAGAAACTAACAATTAAAATAACAGGAACACATAAACCCACATAACAATTCTCTTTTGTTGCAGTGATTGCCAAACAATTGTCTGTTTCCTGGTTTCATTTCACACACACATAAACTTAGAAACGAACTGTTTACATGACCCCAAATAAAAACAACCACAAACGACATGAGCGAGAAGCCTTACTACCAGAATAACCTTCTCGGAGAATGTCTTTCCTTAGTTTCAACTGCCCTGTCCAATGGCATGTGCTCCTCTCCAACTGACTTTCTGAATGGTCTGTGGCACAATGAGAAATTGAACGTTTACTTAATGTCACAACTCATGCATATTTGACAGCACCTAGTAGGCCCCTCTTTTTGTGCTGTCATTTCTCCAACCCCGCTCTCCCCCGTGGCCCTAGGAGAGGACAGAGCTCGGGGCTGGAGGGCAGCTACCTCCACAGACCCGCGGTCGCCTCCCTCCTCGCCTAATTTCTGTTGTCTGTCCCTTTGAAACCCCAGCCTCACGCTGGACCTAAGAATGGTGGGCCATGTGCAACAAGCGCCAGTGCCATGGAAACGCCAGTTTTCCTCTCAAAATATTCCTTTTTATCCCTTTTGAGGACCTGTCACTGGACGAAGCAGGCGTCGCAGGACCCCGGGGCCGGCCGTGACAAAGCCTATTTTCTGCCTGCTCCTTGATTGATTAAAAAAGACTTTTTAGCGAAACCATGTTAAAGGACAAAATAGTGACACCCAGAAGAAAAGGCCTGGGGGGATGGCCCAATCAGGCGGTTTCCCTGGTAATATAGCTCACGGAAAAATACGAGAACAATATTATAATCGGCACAAAGGAAGGGTCGGGCCAAGCATGAAACCTGACAACAATGGTGATTAAGATCACGATAAAAAAAGCTCTACTGACTGGGGTAGATATGCTGAATCTAACAATACTTAACACCACAATCATCATTGTCTGCATACTGTGCAAACTCGCCTCAGTCGCATCAGTGATTATGCTTTTGATCCACATTATTGCCTTTGTGGCCTTACTTATCAAATACGCGGCCATTGTAGAGCCTTGTAGAACACGACTTCATTCTGACTGATCCATTTGTTACCAGACCACTAGCCCCCCCCCCCCCCCCCCCCCAACCCACACCCCCAGATATTAGGACCCTGCCATGCTTGTTTCATTAGCCAGCCCAACTACGCAGACTTCTTTTTGATTTATAACACTCTGACCCAGCCACTATAAACGATAGTGTGTAATCTCTACTTATTTGCAACCCCCCCCCCACACAATGGTTATTAATGTTTTTTGCATTAGGTTCCCTCCACACTTGAGAGCAAAATTATACATGTTATGTTGTGACTCATGTGTAGTATGGGATCAATATGCTATGCATTGAACATTTCACTCCTCTCCGTGACCTAAGTGACAGCCCATTTAGGACAGAGAGAGACTCAGCTGGTCTGGTGGCCCGCACCAATGGGTGGCCACATCATTAATTCATCTCAAAAACACACCGGTCAATACGAAGAGTCTACCGCCTACCTGTTTTCGCCATTTCTGTGCGTTTCATATGTGTAAAAGGGATGTTTATAGTCGCTGGATCATCTGATAGAGAGATAACTGATAAGTGAAAGAGAGGACTGAGACACCGGTGTTGAATAGAGAGCATAGCGCAGTGTGTTCTCCGTAGGATCCTATATTCCCTTTGTCTTTGGCGAGAGATCAGGAGATGTTTACAGGGAACGGAGAGGGCAGAACAGGGAGTATTGGAACCGTCTGCGCGCAAGAAATTAGTATTCCACATCCTGACGGCTCTAAATACAAGAAGGCCCCTCCAAATCCCCACAGCTGAGGTGTCAGACGGAAAATGACGAAAATCTGCTCCTTGACAGGGAGTCATTTATATTTTAGCTTCGTTCCATTATCTTAACGAATCCATCATCAGCCAATGCAATATTAACAGCAGAAAATCAACTCATTAGATCCAGGGGGATTTAATCAAGATTGCAATCATGTATGTGGTTCCTGGAGAGTTGGCTTCTTTTTTCTTTTTTTTCTTTTTGGTCCTTTCCACGTAATTGCCGCATCTCAGATCTTAATAAATTATTCTCGATCTGAGATTGATGCCTTTTTCCTCCCTCCTCTCACGCCAAACACTCACCGTCTCTGACTATAATATTTACCATAAACATTATTATGTCACGGGCACACAGTTTAAAATGGCCTTTAGCTAACTCGGAGAAGTAATTGGCTTCTCCATTTCTCTCTCATATCCCTGTTAATTGCCCAGTGATATTGCTAACAGTTCACTCATAAAGAGAAAACGGCTTCTTTTGGGATGTGCTGCTGAGGTCGCTCAACCTTTTATTAGTCAGATTTCAGAGACTTCTGTGCATTTGATAGTTAAAAACAACATGAAAACAGACAAAAGATCCTATTCCACATTTTATCTACAAAACTGTATATGGAATACTACTGCAACACCAGTGAGATGTATAGAGAGAGATACTGTATACAGAGAAGGCTCAAATATCAGGTTTATCAAGAATGCTATTTTAGTCCACTGTTTCACAGGAAAAAACACTTGGCACAAAAATAATCTTGCCCAACTTCCCTACAGTACACATTCACAGATAGATCATATATCAAACTCAACATGGAGGCTCCATCGTGAGTATGACTTCATACTTTACAGCCATTGTTTACCTCGCACAGACAAACGTCTTAACACGAAACAATACTACCTTTGAAAACTTAACTCACCAGCTTAAAGCTCTGAGCTCTCAAATGCAGAGAGCACTATAGGTGCCAGGAAGCCAGTTAAGAGTCCAGTCAGTCAAGTCTCGGTGGTTGTGACCTCATTATCCAACTTCTAATAAGATAAAGTGCCTGGTGAGGCAATATAATGCTCTCACTCTATTCTGCAGAAAAGGGGGAAAAAAAATAATATATATATATATCACTCCCCAGCCCCATTTCAATACAGATCACTGATCCTATATGAAGATAAAGGACTGTATGTGTAGTTAGTTTTTTCATATGCCCAGTATACTGTGTGCCTATCTGAGGCTGGTTCCTCTGACAACTGGGCTTCTTCCTTCACAGACAGGATTAACTCCCCAACATGTTTAACATGATCCAAAAGTGTAAAAACTGTGGAAGAGCCCTTTAATCTGCCTATGGGACAAAGCCTTTTGTACAAGGGCTAACCTGACCTTGTCACTCTCAGTTAAACTTCCTGTCTATTCGGCAATATAAAGCTCTCGCCAGGCCTCCCCCTCCCTCCTTCTCTCTCTCTCTCTCGCTCTCTCTCTCTCTCTCTCTCGCTCTCGCTCTCTCTCTCTCTCTCTCCCTCCCTCCCTCCCTCCCTCCCTCCCAGGACTGGGCATGTGCAGTAGCACCAAATGCTGTGTTAATCCCTATTTTCTCTGAGATGACCAATAGTAAATCCGAGGCCTCAGTAAACCAATCTCAGAGTTTTTTATCTCGATTTATTAGATTACCAGCCCTGGGTCCCTGAGTCCCTGCAACACATACTAATCCTAATCAGAATAGACAAGTATTAACCCAGTTCAAGGGGAGCCAAACTGTGGCTGTGGCCAACTTTCTGTGCAAGGGCAGCTACAGGCTTATAGGCTTGGTGCGTCTTTTTTATTCTCATTTCTTTTCTTTTTTTTTCTTCTTCTTTTACATTAGGAAAATGAGTGTGTAATTAAATACATAAATCCCTACACCGAAACCCTCAAAAGGCCTAACACCACTGAAGCCCATCCACTCTGTCTCGTTCCCTCAGTACAATGAAGTTACTGAGCCAAGCCCAATCAGTTGTATCTTTCTCCGATTTTTTTTCTTTAACTACGAGGAACACAAACATGTGAAGAAGGTCCCATTGAAAACGTTTGCCAGAATTAATTTTACATCCGAATGAATCCAAGGCATTGTTGTGAAATCGTGAACGAGCTGAGTTTAAATACCTCATCCCCTTCGGTCAAAAGAATGTTGAGGGGGGAAAAAAGAGAGCTGTTCTTCAGTAAATAAAAATCACTTATCTGGAATATGAATAAGATAGGGAGGTGGAGGGCCCGGAGGGGGGGTTGGGGGGGCGGGGGGTTTGGGGGGGGGGGGGGTTTGGGGGGGGGGGGGGGGGGATTATTGGTTGGATGTCTAGCCAGAAAAAAAACTGATAACGCATGCAGATTCCGGGTCTCATGTTCAGAACCGTTTTCAAGCAGTTTAGCTGAATGTGACCTGGCGCTGAGAGAGGCTGGACCGGGTCCATGTGACACACGAGGCCGGGACTGGGGAACGCTCAGAAGTGTCTGCTTGTGCGCTAATGCTGGGGGCAGCTGTGAGCCTGCCAGAAACTGCAGCAGCAGCAGCAGCGACAGCGGCGGCGAGGATATCCTGAAATACTATTGAAAACTGCTAAACCTCCTCCTCGCCGATGTAAAGTTATACCGCCGGCCGGCGCCAGGGCAGTCAATCACTGATCAATCTGGGAAAGTTAAAAACGGAGCCCGGAGCCTGTGTCTAAACCTGCTGCTTTTCCTCTCAGGCAGGTCAGGCGGCCACTCTCAGAGGAAGATGAAAGGCTTTGGCGTGCGGACTCATTTCCATACATAAAAACTGTATGTTCGCGTGGTGTGCAGGCCTGCGCGTGCGCGTGCGTGTGTGTGTGTGTGAGGGAGAGAGAGAGAGAACGAGAGAGCGAGAGAGAGAGAGAGAGTATATATTTCCACAGCATTACAACAATCCAGAGGTTGGGCCTCTCAGCTGCCCTGGGGGGTGTCAGAGAGAGCTAGGGGAGATGTGACAGCCATGTCTGCTCCCCGTATGTGTTTGTTTGCCCCTGTGGTTTCACTGCGGCCCCCTGGGCCTGTTTATCTCCGTCTCGTCCACACGGCCACCATTTGATACAAGTACAGTAGGAAGCCTACTGTACCTGATAGTAATATCTCCATTGTCAAGGGGTAACAGATATGTGTACCTCTTCTGGATGTGCAAAACAAAACGATTTTCACCATTTGTCTCACCCTCTTACCTAAAATGGTGAACAGTCATGGCACGGCGGAAAATATATGCTGTAATAATTCTACATTAGTTCAGTAACAGGTCATTATTTTATGTACAGTAAGATAATCTGGTATTTGCAACTGCAGCTGTCAGAGCAGTTTTTTTGCGTAATACGTTTAGGAAAAACGGACCACGGACATAAACATTAACATATTCATGCGGGGCTTGTGTATGCCTAATAAAAGCTTATAATGGATTTACTTTGCTCTTGGTGCTGTGCCCTTCAACTTAAGTGTCACCGAGTGTTCCTCGCGAGGAATATTCATTTCCTTAGGTAGACCTCGTCAGCCTGGTGACCCAATCCATATCCCTTCTCCCCTGTCTCCCCGGCCGCCCGCGTCTTCTTTTCTGTAAGTGGGAGATATTTCAGCAGCCTATCGGTTTCCCTGGAAGCTTGCTGGCATATGCAGGAAAGGCGCCCATGTAGGGTCACCGGCTCTCCTCTGGCCCCCACCCGCCCCACACCCCTCCCCCCACCCCCCACACCCCCCAGAGCCCAACAGGGTTTCAATATAGCTCTGCCTCTATCTCTCTCACTGTTTCTTAAATTAGAAAAGGTCGTTAACCAGAAAATTAAGTCTCCACCATTCTCAAGTTACGGTGGAATTCCGCAAATCTCACCTCCCTTGTAATTTACAATGCAAGTCAGATATTTCGGCTATATGCCATTTTTGTGCAATGGACCAAAACCAATCAGGAAATGGGTAAACACCGCATGATAACTGTACAAGACCGACAAAGCAGAATGTAGAGTTTATGTGCCGGTGCGTCGCGTGGGTTGTAGAGACACGGAAAAAAGCTGAACATCTAACACAATCACCGCTGTGTACCCCACGGACGATGAAAGTCCGGACCCCCCCCCCCCGAATAGCGTCAGCGTGATGGCGTGCGCGCGGAGGTGTGGAGAACGAGGGAGGACCGGCAGATGCTACAGCGCTCAGGAGTCAGGAGGAGGTTAACTGGAGTCAATGGAGGCTAAAGAGACAGCGGGGTCTGGCCGACGACAGAAGGAGCGGCCGGGGGAAACGCGGTTCAGGACTTCTGGAAACCACATCAAACGGGCCGTGGAGCGTCGCCAAGGCGAACGCACACCGACTGTTGCGAAAAGGAGAAGAAGAAAAAAGAGGGGGAGAGAAAGAGGGAAGGGGGAGAGGGGGAGGAAAGAGGACAGGGGAGGGCGTTACAGAATAGGGATGGAGGGAGAGAGAGAGGGAGGTGAAGCTTGAAATATACAGAGGCAGACGCATGCAGAGAGGGAGAGACAGAGGCGAGCGGAACGCAAGAGAGACGCGCAGATTGAGAGAGAGAGAGAGAGAGAGAGAGAGGGGGGGGGGGGGGGGCGGGGGGGGTTATGGTGGTGGTGACGCGTAGTTATGGGAAACACAAACGGCCCATGCTTCACTGCCCCAATCAATCTGGTCCCACAATCAATCCAGAGCCAGGCCCCACTCCCGGTCCTCAGAAAGCAGCCACTTGTTCAGAGGAGCACCTGACTAATACCCACTACAATGTCACTTCTATATTTGTATCCTGCTAATCTGCTCTCCGGGCTCCAATCTTTTCCACTTTCTTGCAAATTTATCACTAGAGCGAAAGGCCGGTGCCAGATCCTAAGTGCCTCACCCTTTTAAATTAAACAGCGGCATTTGTGATAAAGCCACTAAATTCCTTATCTAACTGCTCTGAAGAGTCTTTCAAGGCAAAGTGTCACTTTTCCTAAACCAGAGAGCTTGTGACGCCACACACTCACCCTCCCCCCCTCCCTCCCACCAACACACACACACACACACACACTGCCTGTTTTTCTGTCCTCTGTTTGAAGGAGAGAATCGGGTCAAAAATAGAACCCAGTCAGCCAGGCACGCTGCAGGATGCAGGACGGGCAGCTAGTTTTTTTTCTAAGTGGAAGCCCGATAACGGACAACACACACTGGCACTATGTTTGGTGTTCACACACACGCACACACACACACACGGACCACTTCCTACTCGGTTGACTTGTTGAGTCAATTCTTACTTTTTTTTATTTATTTATTTTTACAACTTTTCGTAGCTTAAAGGAAGCAATGTTTATGTACTCCACTGACGTCAAAATATAGACTGCAATTCCTCTAGCAGAACGCGCGTAGAGCAACAGGCTGTGAAAAGTATAGCCTTATAACACTGTACTTACTATTCCCTCCCACTGAAACAGAGCCTGGAATAAGACTTGACTTGAATACACGGTTGTTCTTCACTACCAATTACGTGGGATGTTATTCAATTACGGAGCCAGGTGATGCACTTAGATGAGCCTGTGGCACTGACAGAAGAAGATGCCTCTCTGTGCTCCTCATGAGCAGTCAATCCCATGTAATTTGACCTAAACTAATACAATTAAACTTGAATAAAAGTGTTTCAAACCCTTTTTTTTGCTCACCACAGACGGCATTACCCAGAACAGTGGAGTACATTGTTGAGGCAGTGTCGGCCACTGGGTCAGAGTGTCCTTTCTGCAGAGCCACAGTAACACCGGCTTGTCAATACATTTTCTTGGTCACTTGCTTCTTTCCATTGCAGATGCATCACCTAATATGGCGGCGCCTGCATTGTGGGTTATTCTGGGTATGTGTGATAATATTCTCTCTCTCTCTCTCTCTCTCTCTCTCCCTCCCCCTCTCTCTCTCTCTCTCTCTCTCTCTCTCTTTAACCTCGTCCTCTGCATAGATTCCAGCAGTAGGCGGGCACAGAGTCACTTGAAGTGTGGCACTGTTGACGGAAGCAACCGAGTTACAGCAGGTCGAAATAACATTGATTGATTAGGGACCAGTGTGCGCCATGGTGGTGTTACAGATATGTAGATATGTGCTATGGCCACACACACAGGAGGTACAGTGACAGAGATGTGTGGTAGAGTGATGTGCTGCCATGATACAGATACTGTATGTGCTACAGTGATACAAGTACAGTATGTGTTACAGTGATACAGATATGTTGGGATCTATGCAGACTATACTGAGAATGATGTTGTACAGTAGAATACCTCCTTTGCATGAATATTCAATGGCACAAGAATGATAAGGAGTGTGTTGCAGTAAAAGGCAACATATCTTTTTAATATAAAGTATAAAGCCGGTACGTAGAATCTGTATAGTTATATTAAGATTAAAGATAATGATTAAATAGCTTTTAATTCTGAGCAAAAGAATGGTGTGATACATACCATAAGTAATGCTGGTAAAACTCCTTAAATTTAATTAAAAATCCACAAACCACAGACGCAGCATTACATGAACTTTACTTCGCGTTTCATCATTTCAATGCCAGCACTTTTGTTTTGTTGCCTGTGTGTATTTTTGAGTCTTTTCGTCTAATCTCCTATTGATATGATGTGATATGACTTCCTACTCCCGTCCGTTCCATTGTTTTCCTACTTTTTTGAGGAATGAGGCTAAAACAAACTGTTCCTATGTAGAAGGTCAAAAAACATTGTTATGAAAGTCGTAAAAAAAAATATTTAAAAGAATAAAGGCAACACAACAGGGCATTCCTGTCCCAAAGCAAGGTCCCATATACAATACTTCTGCACTCAAGAAAAAACATGGAGAGTGGTCTCTATAATTAAGAGGAACAATCTTACGTTTGACACTCCAGGCTCTGTGGTGTGATACCTCGCCTTAATCTCAGTCTCTCCTGTTTATTTATCAGAGTTTGCAAGTTCTACGCCTGAGGACTCCTTGATTATTTAGACAAGACACAGGAGTATTTCTTGGGCCAACGAAGTGAAATCTCTAAGCAGCAGTTTGCTGAAAGCTTGACCTTTGACCTCTCCTGGGTAATAATGCCTGGGTATCTATCCTCACACGTAGCCGACACGGCACAATCAAACATTCAGATGCCTGAGAAGCTTTCTCAAAGCTCAGGGAAACACTGTCAGAGAACCTCGATCTAAGGCAAAAAAGGATATCTGTGAAGAGGACTGAGCCTTTTCTGCATGCCTGAGCAAAACCAAGTGCCATTTACTTCATATTTGAGAAAAAGCAGGCGCACAATAAGCTATGTTTATCAAGACAGTTATGTCCTTATATGTAATATAAAATGCCTGGCATGCTTAGGTATCTCGCACAAGTTTATACAATACAATGCTTCAGTTCTGTCAAGTCTAAGAACAAAAACATGCAGCCGGTCCCTGACCCTTGCTAAGATATTCTGTTCTCTTCCTTTTTTCCTTGAGGTTTTTTTTTTAAGAGGAAGTCGCATTTCCAGAGATCCAGATCGCCCTCTGGTTAAGATCCCCCTCATTTTCCATTTTGTTCCTTTTTTTCACACGCTCATCCTCTCAGCTGTTCTCTCCCTTTAGTCACACTCAGTTTACGACTCGCAAAAATATGAAAAGTCCCAAAAACAGCAACTGCATGCTGAGATCTCCAAGCAAAAATAAAGGGCTGAGAATAGATAGATAAAACCTCTGTTAACCAGCTGTCCCCCTTAAATCACTCTCAACCCCTTCAACAAGTGGTCAAAAGCCAGGGCAAACCAGACTACTTCAATAGCATGAGGGAACCACACGAGACGGTCCTTTTAGCTTCCAAAAAATGATTGCTCAACTTTGTGAAAACTCTATATCTTTGAACATAATTACAGTATGCCTTTGTGTCATCCTTCTTGAAATGTACGCTGCCCTGCATTCCTGGGGAAGAACAAGGACACTGAAAGAAGGAAGTGGGACGTTCGGCTTTTTCAACCAGAAAACCAAAGTCGAAAGTGGAAGGGGGAGAGACAGTATTTAAGCCAAAAGAGCAAAAAACAGGAGCACATTCAAACTTAATGAAAGCATTTGAATGGAAAGAGAGGGAAGCAGAGAGACTAGCGAGTTTTCAGAGATTTTCAAAGAAACAGAGGTAAAGTACAGCGAATCTCTGTACACATGTTTTGTTTAGCAGGACTGAGTCCACAAATCCTTGGTCTGCCAGACGGATTACTTATTTACGGCGCTGGCATCGCTGCTTCAGTTTCTGTGGAGCCGTCTTTAAACACTTCCTCTCTGAAGGCCTGGATGTATGGCTGCAGTCACCCCCACACAGGGGGGTATAAATATTCACTCGCATTTAATATGTGCTGCAAAAGGGGAGCCAGCTTTCAAGGCAGCCGATAAAATATGAGCATTTAGCTTTTTTGGAAATTGATCAAAAAGTCCCAAACCACTGAGAAGTATAAAATTGTGAAAACGGTGAAAAAATGATCGCATCAATGTGCAAACAGCCTCACACACAAAATGCATGGGGAAAGACATTTAGCCTGAGCAATGGCCTCGTGATGGCCTTGATCACTGATGTTCAAGAGAGTCTTGACAAAATCCGCCTGTCTGTCCATGTGAGGTACTGTACCTTTAGATGGAGATACAGTAAAATACTACAGAAAGTGGTTCCACTCGCCCAACACAAAGAAAAGGAGGGTGTCAGGGAGTGTGGTGTTCCGACTCACCAAGCCAATAAATCCACTGTCGGCCAAGGCATGGTCCCTGGAAGCCCCACAATCAGCCAGCAGATAAATGGTATTTTGTGCTGACTGCATTGTCTCCCGCCTCTGTGTTTTGGTAATCTAATGTGTTCAACATGCTCTTGGTCACCTTGACTTTGGTTGCCATAGCGCTGAACACAAACATATCCCCACCCAGAAATATACCAAATAAGGCTCGCTGAAAAATCTCATAATCAGTGGGCAGAAAGGAAGAGAGGAATATGCATACCGTAAATGACAGTGTATATACTGCAGGCCATACCCATTTCACTGTGAATATGTCAACAAATACGGTGTATATAGGCCATGTGAATATGCATACCGTAAATGACAGTGTATATAGGCCATACCCATTTCACTGTGAATATGCATACTGTAAATGACAGTGTAGGTAGGCCATACCCATTTCACTATGAATATGTGTACCGTAAATGACAGTGTATGTAGGCCATACCCATTTCACTGTGTACCTATTTGGGAGAGGTTATTGGTGACACGCACACAACAGCTAATTAGGATGTGGCAATAATTGTACTAAGCTGAGATATTGTTGACTCAAAGAGGAGGATAATTGCATAGGCATCAACAAAAATAAATTGAAGTTCTTTAGAATAGAGAGGTCTTTCGGGACAAGTCTGTTTGTACTGAAAATGACCTTTAAACACCTTCCTCCAGCGCAGTGGAAGCGAGCTACAAGAAGGCAGTCGTCCTGTCTAGCTGTCGACCCCGGCAGATGTGAGTTCTGAAGAGTTCAAAAGAATTCTGCATGGGGGCAGCCCCATTTACATAATCCTCTAGATATATTCCCCTGCAACCTAATCAAATTATTCACCAGTCTAGCCCCTAACCATGTAGACCCTGCGATACACAGCCCTGCCATTACCAGCCTCTGTGACTTAATCATATCGAACCAACCAATGTCAATTTTCCCTCTAGAATGGACAACAAACAAAGCGTAGTTGCGTCTGACAGACAAAGATTTCAACCCAACAACATATTTCTCCCCCTCGTCCACTTTGTTTGGCATGTCATATTGTCCTGGGGGCACTGTTTACTCTTCAAGTGCAGCGTACTCTTTCCTGAGAGAGACTTATCACTATAAGTACACATAACCTCAAAACAATGGCAACATTGTGCCCGATTCCAACTATCGAAATTACTGGGTTGTACTACTTACTGTAGCAGACAAGCAGTTGCCACTTTAGAACACTTACTGTAACTATTCAACATTTTAGGACTATTTAAGATTTCACACAGGGATATCTACTGTACACTCATGAAGTAAAACATGATCATCAGCTAATGGTCACAGGTCCAATCCACAGGTTAACACACAGGTTAACACACTAGCTAGGTTTATCTCTTAACAACAATCCGATAACATGATACCTGCAGTTGTGAAATGAATGAAGACAAGTTTCGAGAGTGCGAACGGTAGCGACTACTATTTATGCTTGCACATTTTGCTGTCTTCCATTGTTATGTGCCTTTAGCTGCTTCAAATCTTTCAAAGAGGGCCAAGGGGAAAGGGTTAAATCACTCAGCCACATTCCGCCAGAGCTTACGCCCTACAGCATGTGCGGTCAATTTTCGATGGCTTCTTTTCCGACATTGAAATAAACTATTTTATGTCTCCAAATATGCAGATCATTTTGCCTAATGAAAGATGCTTGACGTCTCATATCCAATTAATATGCAAATGTGAGTGAGGATTTATTTGTGACATTCTGTATGGGTGAGAGAAAACAAAAAGGCATCTTAACAGTAACACTAATTGCTGTGACTGATTGTCACATATCATCATTCACTGTGAATCTTCTAAATACCAAATTTCAGATAAAATTCTCACGTACACTTTGTGTGGATTTATTAACAAATGAGAAGTATATATCAAAGTGTTTTGCACAGGACGTATTTTTCTTAGCAAACAAGAGCTTATGCAAAAACCTCCACCATGCTCCCTCAGTGCAATTTGTAGTGTTCTGCGTGTGTAATATACAGTAGAATACACCAAAATACCTTTAGCGGTGCGGACGCTTCTATATGTGACAAGTGCGTCCGTCCGTCCGTCCGTCCGTCCATCTGTGTGTCCGTTCATAGCATGAGATTTACACCAATCAACCAGTAGAGGGCAGTAGAGATTCCTCATAAACCTGCACCGCTTACTTCACCCCCTGGGTGTGATTGTATTTGACTTTTTTCCAGAAATGTACCAAATGTTTTAGGACGGAATATCAAGACGGAACGTGCTCATTCTTTACACATAATTGTTCAAATAGATACAGCTATCAGTGGGTTTTGACAGTGACAACTGTGACATGTCAAAATATGCTTTCATTTCTTCGTAGTAAACGTCTCATTGCTCATTTGGTTAATATGTTCATTCATTTGTTAACATAATCCCTTTGAAAATACATGGCAATATGTCCACAATGGCCACTGTGGTCGACAGAGAGACCAGCTTTATGGCTTCCATGCATCGTCTCAGTACTGTATCTTACTCCTCACAATGCCAGACTAATGCAATTCATCTTCTACAAAGAAAAAACCTTCAATCAATGATGTATTTATTACAGAAAAAATAAAATCACTAATGTAACTCCACTATTAAAATCCTTTAATGGATGAAGCAATATACTTTGCTGTTTGCATCATCCTCAAGCTTTAATGCCCTACAGTATATGACTTGCATTTCAAGCACACAAAGGCATGATGGACTTGAGGCAGGAAGGCCTGAACACACAGGACTAATTGAGATCAACTGCAATGAGGCACACATACTGTAGTACAGCTGGCATTGTCATTTCCCCATGGTAGCCGAGTTCTTAGAACGCTCACTACGCTGATAAAATTCTGTTGCTTTTGTCTTGGTAAAAGTGGGTCTTTTGTATGTTCTCTATTGGACAACCTTTCACTGTTCTGTTGAACATCAGCAAGTGGCAAAAAAAAAACGATGAATGTGGCTGTGATGATTTAGTGCATCCCAATCGAGAAACACTTCCACACCCGTAAAAAACAACAATCAGCCTCTTTGGATTAAAGGGCCCTATCTCCTTTAACAACGCCCGAAAAAAAAGATGCTGACTGGCAGTTGAGTACGCTAAATGAAATGATCCACTGACACGTCCTAATGCTTTTAATCCTCCTGTGATATCTTTATAGCTCGCAGTCTCGCTTTGTCAATGACGATCCTCTACTAGGCGCTGTGCAAAGTAAAAAAAAAAAAAAAGAAGAAAAAAGAGTGTACAGCTACTTTTGGAAAAGCTGCTTTATTCTGCGCGCTGTAAAGGCGCAGCTGTGGAGGACGTGACAGATTGTGCTCTCGTTGGCAACTCGCTAATTTGCGCTAAGCTACTACTGTACGTACTGTAGTCGAAGGGTCTGGTCAAGGTCATCACCATGTGTGAGGTTCTCTTAAAAGTATTTCTGTTGAGAGCTCAGTTGACATGTTATGTCATCTTATCGCTGCATTTCCAGCTGCATTAGCACTGTACGTAGAGACAGGTCACATCAAGAAATTGCGACGTGAAACTTACTGTACAGTACATTCGCAGCGCTGTAGAGCTTTATATACAATGCTTAGCGAAATTTCTTGAGTCAACGTACAGTATTGCTCCGTGTGAATCTGTCAGTGTTTGTGCGCGTGCTTCATGTCTGTTTGCATGCGGTCCGAGCATCAGATTGCTGTTTGAGGATGTAATTGCTCTGCTCCTCTCCTCCTTGGAGTGGCCCAGGATGGATCTGCGTGGGCTATTTAGCAGTCAATGGCCGGCGCAGATTGTAAACAGATCTCCCATGAATTGCGGGTTTAGCGGTTTTGTGCGTCTCCAAACAAGGTTCCGACGATAACGCCATTCTCTCCCTGACAAGGGCTGACAAAAATCAGCCACTTTGCTGCAAGGATGTGATTTGAGAGCTGCCAGTCAACATGATTGACAGCATTAATCCCCCACAGGAGCAAATAGGAGGAGAAAACAAACCGTGCCCTCCTAGAAAACATGTGCCTGTCTAAATCCTACTTTGTGTAAATATTTCGTTCATATATTTGCACAGTAAAGTGCACTACAGAATGCAAGTTGCTATTGGAGGTTTAAATGAAATGAAATTACACAATTTTTCAACGTATTGTTTCAATAACCATTCGGTTTTTTTGGAGATGAATGACAAATAAATCAAGAACACACTACGAGTATGAATAAATAGGAACTACTGTATACTCTTACAGTATGTAAACATAATGGACACTACCTCAATGGAGCTTTTGTTGACCACATGGTGATGTATGCTACGTTTACGGTGACAACTTCACATCTCTACTTCAACGGAACCACAATTATTCACAAACTAACTTGCCTCAAATGCGCAGAAACCCCCATTAAACACACAATATTGAGATGGTCTTTTAGCCGTCTCTACGGTTGCCACGGAGAATGAGCATTCCATGAAAACAGGAAATCACAAGTCAGCCCATGTCTTAAAACACAAGCAGAGTATTTGGATTTCATGGGAGTCACTGTTGAGCGACTGATAAGACACATGAGAAGCAAGGAGTTCACAGCCCATCAAGGGTGGAGCGATAAGTCTATATGAAGAAAATTACGACTATGCACCATTGATGATGCAGTTTGGAACATTTCCAATTTCAATATTATAGTAAGAAAATGGTTATCCTTATTTCAGACTTAACATTATGTACAGACGGTCACCCTAACATTCACATCTGCTAACTATCTCTCAGGTTAATGCTGAGAGATAGAGGTTAGTTGGAGAACTCTCTATGAGTCAAAACAAGACTTGCCAAATTTCAGACTCTCCGTGCACAAACCTGCCCTGTCCATCATTAGAAACATCATGTAGAAACAAAAAGCTTTGTAATACTTTCTTTGACATGCTTTTATTCCTGTAAATCCCTGTTGACATTCAGATTAGTGGTGCAACCCATTGTGACAGCAATTACAGGCATATGAGGAGGAGTGGGTATTTGGGTGTGTAAGCAATGCAATGCAATGCAAAGCAATGTAGTCTCGATTATAATTCATAAGCTAATATGTTACTGTACATAACATGTCCGATATTGCCTAAAGAACATAGGATCAGTCAGGAATTTCACTGTCAAATTGGCCATGCGGGTCCTATCTACAGTACTGTAGCTGACAACAGAGACAACCATGAGACAACTCAGACACCGCCCATTACACGTAGCAGGCTAGCAGCAGTAGTACAGAGCGGACGAGCACTTTCTGAAATCAATGACGTAAGCTGTAAAAATTTTCCCCACAAATGACGTGAAAACGACCCATTATTTTGCGGAGAACAAAGAGTGCAGGCTGATTCGCACAGAGCCGGCCCCTCTCTGACACCCTAGTGACTCGGCCAGCCACTCTCCTAAGGCCTGCTCCTTGATTAAATGCATAATCCACTACTCCCCATCCCCAATGATTTAGTGTGCCTTTAAATCAGCTTGCGCACACATAAAAACCTCAAATAAAAATCACCAAGAAAAACCATTGCACTCTAACTGTTCTATTAAAATGATACCCGAGCCAGCCTTTCTTCTCTGCAATGCCGTTTATTCCACATGAATGCATATCTTCCATTTTTTTCATAGGTATGCATATAAAATATTTAAAGTTTAAAATGTCACCGTTGAAACATCAAATGCAGGAGTCTCTTATTAATCAGGCAGGATGGAGGCTCTCTTTTAAGGTTATAACCCTTTGAAAGAGCAAAAATTACATTTTTGACCTTGAAGATGAGACAAACTCATAAACGTAAAATAATTTGCAGTTTAAAGGGGAAAGAGATATCGGTTACCTCAGCCTGCAGTGCCCTGAGTACTGGGGGAGACACCAAACAACTCTCATTTTCATATTTACAGCCAAGCTGTTGAGATTAATTTAAAATCACATCAAGAAAAAAGAAACAAAACTGTGAAAACATCAAAAGGGGCAACTGTCAAACTTTCAAATCCTCAGGGCCCCAGCTATCTGCCATGTGAGAAACACAGACTTTTTTGATGGAGTTTTATTAAATGGTGCATGACATTTTCATTACTCAAGGAAATTAAATTCTCTAATTTTCTTACAAGCCTGGCACGTCTGCTATTTTAGTGAGGTGCAAAGAATAGAACAATTGTTTCAACACCTACACATGGAAAATTAAGACAAGAGTGTGGAAATGGATTTCAAAGCTTTAAAATAAATTTGCTGTTTAATAAGGGAGTTGGGATTTAGATCTTTTGCTTAACTAGGTCTTGATCTTTTGCTTAACTGCTGCTTGTATCTTCATTTACATCAAACAACTCAACAAACTGTGCATCCATTACTCTCTTTTTACAATGATGCTGCATTCATTATGATACTTGATGTTAATAATTGCATGCTACTGTATGAACCACTGAACAATCAGTAAATACTGCAGTGTTTATTCTTGTTAATATGATTTTATAATCAGAACACTTACTACAGTCAAGGTTTATCCTCTACTGTGACTATTTCTCAACGCTTTCCCTGTAGCAAGACACATATCTTGAGCTTAGGAATGGATGATATGGGCAAATATTCTGGTAAACCCAAAAAGGCTTTGGGTATTGTGAGAGTGAGTGCAGGCAACATTCAGCAAGGCCATGTGGTTGAGGGAAAGATGGACTCAGCCAAAACCCTGACATGGCCCCTCCTCCAGAGATGAAAAGGCTGATTACCTTCACCTCTCTGGGGTCTAAGCCACATGGCTGACAACATCATTGGAAAATAGACTGCTGAGCCCCTTCGGGCCCTATATAACAGCTTACATTTAACGTGGGGAAAAATCCACAGTAAAAAGGAGGTGACACGTAGCCTGTGCACTCATGGTTGAACATATCAGCAGGAAGCACATCACAGCTAGGCTGCTATGACCTGTTCACTGTAGAGCAGTAATGATTGCTAAAGAATTTAAAATGCTACAAGGTCGGTGGGCTGGTTAGTAGGGCTGGGTTAAAAAAAAATATCAATGAATCAATTCTGAATCAAATGATTCAGAATCGATTCATGAATCCCAAAATCGATCTTTTATTTAATGAATGAATGAATAAATTAAGGAATTAATAGTTCATTCATTCATTCATTCATTCATTCATTCAATGATTCATTCATTCGTTCATTTTTGGAAATCAGTATCAATACGCAGCCCTATGTGTTGCATAACTTGGCAGTCATGTAATTAAGGTTACAGCTAAAAAAAAAAAAAAAAAGGTTTTAGTAACACTAACCGAATCGATATTGAATCAAATCGAATCGAGAATCGTGATAATCGATTCTGAACCTTGTGAATCGGAATCGAATCGATTATTGAAATTCGAATCGATACCCAGCCCTACTGGTTAGTAGAGTATACTTAGGACCCTTTCACACCCATGTTGTTTAGTCCGGACTTTCAGACTTTCCAGTTTGATCCGAACCAAATTGACATGTGTGAAACATCCTGGACCACGGTGCGCGGATCAAAGACTCGGTCGTTGGTCCGACCTCAAGAGGTGGTCTCGGCCAAGGTTCGCTGCTGCCTAATGTGAAATCAATGGTTCGCACTTTCGGATCAAGTGCATCCTCAAACCAAACAGTGTCAAGTATAGGGAGACGCACCCCCATGCAAGCGATGACGACATAATGTAGGTCTGCCACCCAAAATCCTTTGGTCCGCTGGTGTGAAAGCGAAAGTTATGGAATTAATCAATAAAAAAATAACAGATGTGAAAGCGCCAAACGGGATTCTGGTTCGGACCTTGGTCTAGACCTTTAGGTGTGAAAGCGCCCTTAGAATGTCTAATAATTGCTGCACCAAAGCAACCAGTGTTCATCTGGATCAGAGCCCTCGGATCTCAGAACAAAGACAATATGTCTTGGTTTGATTCTATGTATAGAAGTGTATCACTCTTAGACCCTGACTCAATATGTACACAGACACGGTTCTTATTCCCAGGTGTGTCTCAGGGTAGAAATGACCAATCACACAAGAGCCAATTCATCTTGACCAATGGAATAGTATGAAAATCCCACAGGGCCTGGTCAAGAACTTCTCAGAGAAGACAGGTTGTCTATATTTAAGTGGCATCAGTAGAACCCCCATCAGCAGGCTTAACATCAGCTGGTCTTATTGTCTACTGTAACTCTCACCACGTGGCTCCACCTATTCAATAAAGAGACTGTGATAGGATCATTCAATTAATGACTTCACAGCTCAAGATGATTAGTATGAAACTGCCAAGAATAAACTTCGGATCCCAGCTTCATACTATACTTTAGCATGGCATATTGGCACAGTACATCCTGTATAACCAGGGAACATCCTCACATGACATACAGTAGTGTGACAAACGACTGGCACATTACCACACTTTATCCAGAGGGTGTTATGATTCAACTTAGACACATCTCAATTCAGCAGTCATATCAAGAACAAGGGAAGAGACAAGATCAAGAAATCCTAATTATAATTACAAAATTACATAGGGTACAAGAAGGGCGTCCGCTTTAATGGTAATAATTACATACGCAAAGTACTAATAAGAAATATGGCATTGTGAGAGTGCAGTGGCTTATGGCACTCCAGGGTTCTGCCATGTGTGTGTGTGTGTGTGTGTGTGTGTGTGTGTGTGTGTGTGTGTGTGTGTGTGTGTGTGTGTGTGCGTGCGCATGCGTGTGTTGTGGTATCCTGATGCCACTTGAGCTTTGAGTGCCCTGATTAAGATGGGTTCATCGAACCAACACAGACCCTTTACAGAAACTTTGGCTTTACTGCACCTTAGGAAAACTCCCCATCATCCCCAAACTGCCACACGTGCCCTTTCCCTGTCTGCATTTATTACCCGGCCATGATCCTCTTAAGAAGGCTTCCTCTCCAGCGGAATACCATATGTTTTCAGTTAAGCCTCATTTATTTTCCTCGTCATTTAAGACATGTAGGCTGGCCAAAAGCGTTTAAAAGACCTTTCATTCTACTTCTCACCCTCATCTACATTTTTTTCTTTCATGTCTCTCGGAGTATTTCAAAACGCTGCGGTTTTAAATTAATTTACTGCCACAACAAACAAAATGAAGCCGAGAATTTTAATGGCATTGTAAGTAATTTTAAGATAATTCAGTAACCTTTGAAAGGGAGTTCACACCGCCTGTAAATTGTGGTTGCTGTTGATGAACTAAAAGGTCATTCAGGGGATATCCTTTTTCACCTCAGGATTAGAGGACGCGGTTTAGAGAGTTACCATTGTCATCAAAAGGCACTGGAAGTCCATCTGGACACATGACTTTGATGTAAGTCCTGTTGTGTGCTACTTGTATGTTTAATATGGGTTGTAAACCTGCATGCTTATGCCTTCCAGAGAAATACACCTTTTTTTTAAGACAGTGAGTTCAAACAGCTACGGACGAAGTAGAGTTAGTGTTTACATTGAATAAACAGTGGTTTTAGTCAAACGTTTGGTTTGTAAAAATAAAAAATAAAAAAACACAAGGTTTGAAGACAAGTCATTAACTTCCAATTTAACACACCAAGGCAGGGACGATTATCAAATAGGGCTGCGTTGTCATGAATTGTTAGCCAACGTGTGTAGCATATATTTGCTGCATTAGAACGAGTCAGAAACACCCTGCCTTCCTATGGGCAACTGGCCTGCCGAGGTTTACTCACCATGTGCTCTGCAGTGCGCCATATGCCGGTGCTGTAATCATAACAACAATCTTTTACAGATTGCCCATAATTAGAAAAGCCCCTCTCCAAACCAGCTCCATGTTAAGAGCATGATTGCAGCCAAATTGAGCAGTAATTTGTACAATGCAGACGTGGGCGCGGTTGAGAGGTGAGGTCGAACAGAAAACCCAGTGTTGACGGTTTAATGTTGTCTTTTTCAGGCCTGTTTGGCCTGCCAGAGCTGTGAGAAGCACCAGGTGACATGTCATGGAGAAGGAAAGCACTTCTCTACTGCTGCTTCGATAGCAAAAGGCCCCCATTGCCTTGACGAAAACAGAACACACGGCAGGCTTCTCATTCTCCCTCCTCCTTCTGCACACACTGTCCTGGGAGACACATCACCGATGCTAATGGGAGCATCTGCCCCACCTCTTTCAGTTGGCACCAAAACTTCAACATTGCCAAGTGGTCTGTATATCAACTGACACGAATGCACTAATTGTTATTCCGCAATGCTCACTGACAGCATGTTACTGAGACATCGAATACAGTCTACCGCATATTCTTCTGTATGTATATCACATAACAACTAGCAATACAATGTTCATAGGGAGAACAAGATATAGATTGTGATTTTTCACAACTTCCCCCATTTCACTCTGAAATCTTGATTTCTGACCTGAAATTAAGTCACGGATAAGGGAGCTGATTCAAGATGTCTTTGTGTAAGTCTTTTTTTTTTTTTTAGAGGTGGCTAATCAATTCATCAATAGTGCACACTTTGAGGTCAGTAAAAATGGGCCAGTTTAACTTTGTTGTCACAAAGAGGACATGTGCACATTGTTGATCCATCATCATCAATAAAACAAATCTGGCTAAATCTCGGATTTAGTAGAAAAAAAAGGTATTATCAATAGGTCACTCTGAGACAGTCATGTTTTAACCTTTGATTGGCATTGAGGCCACAGCGCAGTCACCTCATCATACACCAGACAAACATGACATTCTGCAATGAACTGGGCCTTAAATAGCATTGCAAACTCAACCCATACATAACAATTCGCCATTGACGACTTAAACATGTGGACCGAGTTAAACAGTCCCTTTGATCCTAATCTATGAAACCATAACTTGTGCCTCATCATAGGGGCTTTGTCTAGCGTCAGAAATAAGATAATTCTGATACCTTCACAGGCAAATAATTCTGCAGCTATACAAGTTAGTGTCAGGTTGATTGGTGTCAGCTGTATCCACAATCCCCAGTTACAACATATTCTAACTTTTAAGGAAAGATAAAGAGCACTTCAGATGGAGCTGTTGGTGGGTAATATCGGCAAAGGTGTGAAAGTATGTACTTATTTCGCAACCATAATTACTGCTGCCAATCTGGGGTGATTTTATAATTCAAAAATCCTGACACTTCACAAAGACTCTGTAATTGCATTACACTGGCCTTTCACACACTTCAAAGGTGTATTAATTAATTTTTCCCGGGATCTGTCTTGAGATATATCTCAGCTTTCCCCTGAAACCCACCTCATGAGGAGATGTGGAATTTTTCACGAAAACATGAAAAACAGCCACTTCAGATGACCGGCCTCTCGAAAAAAGGTCCCGGAATAGACCAATGATTTGCTGCTAAATACACATTGGACATGAAAGTATCCTAGAAATGGTGGGTTTTTACAAGTACAGCCTTGGAAGAGAAGTAAGGGCCGAAAAGATGATCTTTCACATGCGGTTGTGCAGTATGTGGCACATTGGTATAAGCCAGAGTAGACTCGGTGAAGTGGCATACGGTAGATAGGAATGAGCTTTACTGACTGACACAACAACCGAAAGGAAAACACATACTGTAATACATTGAGTGGGGCTTAATGTTTCTTAACACCACGGTTTCAAGATGTTCTTGAGTAAAACTCACCACCGCCGACTAAAGCACTTGATCTGCTTTCTGAATGAACCGAAGAGATCCATGGTCTAAATGGTGCCCTTGACAGGCATTGAGAGGATGACAAGCTTTATGTGCAATAGTTGACTCCAGTGTACCTCGAACCTCAGACGGAGCTTCTCTTGACTAGTCAACCTATAAGGCCTCCTCTAGGAACTGCTAGGGCATGTGTGTGTGAACATGATTGTGCATGTTGTGGACTTATAGTACATGTGCCAGTGTGTCTCTTTGCCACATACACAGGCCAGACTGAGCTGTAAAAGCTATTGGTCTACAAGATTTCCCATAAAGCACTCAAACTAGCCCTGCTGCCACTAATCCAACAGAGAATAACTTTAAGATATCTGCTCAGACTCTGCCATGGAGAGACAAGGGTCAAATATTTTTTCACTCAAGAAGAAGAAGAAGACCAAGTATGATCGCATGCAAACAAACAGACAAACACATAAAATAATTCTGGAAGATGCTAGAATCCCTGTAGAGCACCCAAAGCTTGCGGCTTTACGATTTACTCCAGGCCTCTCATCCTCGTTTTCTGACGACTGCGAAAGTAGAGAAAACAAACTGTAGTTTCTGCTTTTCTGTTCTGATCCCTGTCCAACTCCATTAAACCGCTGGGTTTCAGAGGCTGCATCAACGGCACTGTCAGAACACTGGATGGGGCCTAGAGGAGAAAAAACAGCTTCAGAAATGAACTTCATTAAGACCATCTTTCCCCCCTCTTCTCTTCTAATAGGAGATCTGTTTCATTCTGTTCTTTTTCCACATAAAGCAGTGCAACGTATGAAAGCCCCAGAAATGAAAGCATGCACAATGGTATTAGCAAACAAAGAGAGGAAGGAGATTGAGGGAAAACAGGGGGAAAGCACCATCTCCAAACATAATGAAACAGCATCCTTTATTTTTTTTTCTAGTAATTATAATAAAGATGGAAAAACATAATAAACGTCTCCCTACCCCCACCTGCTAGCAGTAATTATAATAGACTCAACAATAAATGGTAAAGCAGCACAGAGCTGCATCTTGGGAATTCTCAGGGGTCTGTGGATTAGCTCGAAAAGCCTGAATGATTAAAATACACTAATTAAAATTTGGTGTTCCTTGGTAACTCGTCTTCCAGGGCCCCTTGTGCTGGCAAAATGGGAATAAATGTGACAAAAGCAAATACTCTTTTGGACCTGAATAAATAAACAAGTCTAATCAGCTTTGTGCTTTTACAGAATGGGTAACATAAAAACTTATTTGATGACCTATATTTTGAACCCCTCTCGCAGTGACTGGAATATTTAGATGTGTTGTTCCTTACATTAGAATGTCAACAAGACACAGTAAGAAAACAGGCATGGTGTTCACCTGGATCATGAAAGACATGCTAAACCTGAGCATTATGAGTTATGTTATTATATGTACTGTATATATAAGTTCATAAACTTTGAAATTAGTTTAGTATCATTCCAGTACAGTAGTTCCACCAGGCACTTGAGGAAATCTCTACTATAGTATACTATGAATTAGCAGTGGCATTTTACACAGAAATACTGCCAGTCTAACTGTAGCAAATGTACAGTATAGTTGATCACAGAAGGGGGATCAAAGGGTTTGAGTTTGCAGCTACAGTACAATCACACAGTAGCCATGTAACCTTAACTGGAAGCGATATCTTTTGCCTCTTGCAGTTGATACGTTATGAGCTAGAACTGAGCGAATGACATCAGGAACATGTCGTAGTGAGAATCGAACGTGTCAGTGATGAGAAGCGTGCTTCGAAAGAGTGAGCTTTTTGCAGGCTTTTCCCCAAGGTCTTCCTCTGGAGACTGAGCCAGCCCAATCCTCGTATATTACGCTGTCTTTGCAAATAATGTCAAACTGTTGTTTTATGTCAGTAGGGACAATAAGGCAAGATAAAAAAGAAATATCTCTCTCTCTCTCTCTCTTGCTTATGACACACGAACGTGGAAAATCAATCCCTTGGTAACATCACAGAAAATCAAACGTGCATGAGGAAATCAAACTACTGACCACGTGGCCTGGTCAGAATTGTCATGTGGCCTTGGGGGGAATGCAGTTGACATAGACGGGAAAAAAAATACAACCCCATTACAGACTCCTACCAACATATACAGTACATTATACCTTATATTGTATTGTCATTATACCGTCCTGCTTTCATCATGTCAGATTGCATTCAGTCTTTCTAATAACCAAACTTTTCCGCGCGTGTCTCTGCAGTAAAGAAGACATCACGACCTCGAGTCTAAAAGTCAATTAGGAGGTTTGTGTGTTGGGGTCCCGGGCCGGTGGTCGCGGGGACGTGTCCCCACTCTGCTCGGGAGTCAAACTACAGCTGTACTTCAAAAGGGCTGTAATCCCCGCCGGTATTACCGAAGAGGCTAAAAAGATTCAAAAAGCCTGCTTACAAATTTAATTACCTTTGCAGTTAACCAGAGCTTAGCAGCCAATGACCTGATATTTCCACTGAAGACCGGGTGAGGGGGATGGATTTGTGACGGGCGCGCTGAGTGGGCCGCAGAGACCAGCGGTGCGTGGAGACGCGGGGCAGGCCGGGGGCATCCGGTGGGCATTCTCGGTGCCAGCCGCGGCCACAATAACACACACACACACGGCCCTATCTCCGGTTTGAGTGCAAATGAGATACGTTTGATTAAAATATTGAGTCATTTCACAGACAATGTTGGGGGAATAAAGGGGGCTGTGGGTATTGGGAAACGTGCTGCAGTGTGTGTGTGTGCATGTGAGGGGGTGTGTGTGTGTGCCATGGGAGGGAGGGAGAGCGAGTTAGAGAGAGAGTGAGAAGCAGAGAGACAGACAGACAGAGAGCCCTGCTAAATGTGAACAGTGAGCACATACAGTATCACATGTATGGATTCCCTTTCTAACATCCCGTCCTTGCCCTAAGGACAACTTTGAAACACATAGACGTAGTCAATCAATTTACTGCAGACCAGTGCATGTGTGCCAGTATTAGTGTGTGGGTGTGTGAGCTTGTTTCCCCAGACACTCGCATTTTCACTCAATAGTCCAAAATGTGGGTGCTTTGTTAAAAGTGACTTGTGGCATTAAAACTTCTGCCTCGTTGCAATTAAACAAAAGAAAATGAACACTTTTGGGTTGCCCTGGTAACCTAATTGCATCAGTAAATTGCACACAGGAGCCAAAGTAACTGAATTTTGATGAAAAGGCGGCGATAATTTACGGCATTGAGAAATTAGTTGCCGTGGCGACGCGTTAATTACGTCTCAAATTAACAATGCAAGTGTAGTGAAATTAAATATAAATCATATTTTCTGCATAAATTACAGGGGTTGATTAGTGCGGGCGCCAGGAGAGAGAGGTTGAGATTCCAAGGGCCTGTCATATCCTCCTCCTCCCACCCTCCTTCCCTCCCTCCTCCCCTCCCACCTCCTCCCACCATCCATGAAAGCCGCCCCCCTCATCCTGGCTGGCTCGTCTAAAGACAGGGACTGCATTACACCAAAGGAGACAGCTCAACCATAGCTTTGCATGTTTGCATACAATACATAGATCTAAAACCAATACGCAGCACATATTGGCTAGTGTATGTGTGTGTGTGCGTGCGTGCATGCATGTGATATATATTTTAAAAATGCCTTATGATAACATTCATGTAAGTTGGCGAATAGTGCTCTGTACAGTACATTAAAGGTGTGGTTTTTCCACTGTTCCATACGTGTGAATTATACAGTAAGTGCAGAGAGAGTTGCATAAAGCATTCATAAGCCCAATGTAAATATGAATAACTAGCCAAACCCCCATAACGTGATGGGGGGCTGAGGTGGTCCACTGGCTAACCTTACACCCTACCACCGGGTCTAGCGTAGGGCTGTATATCATCTTGGATTTCGCGATACGATACGCATCACGATACACAGGTCACGATTCGATACGTATCACGATACAGAGGTCACGATACAATACGATACGATACGTATTGCGATACACACATCATTTACTGAAAGATTTTAAGTGTTCAAGACTGAAAACTGAATGGCTCAAATGCACTATATAGATAACTCAAACTCAATGACTGGACAGAGAGCTAGCTAATAAATATTTTACATTTGATATCCATGCTTTTTAAACTGTCAACATTGTAGTATTTAAGGTTTTTCAAAATTATTTATATGTATGCTTTTTTAACTTAATATTGTAGAATATGCTTTTTAAACTGGATTTAAAAAGTTAAATCAAATCTTTTTCTTTTTTTTAAATTTTACAGCGCCCGGCTGTATCGATACTCCGGGCTGAAAGATCGATACAGTATCGCGAGACTACGTACCGCGATGCATCGTTGTATCGATACAATCCTACAGCCCTAGTCTAGCGTGGTTGTCCAGGGTAAGAACCCCCCAGAAAACCCTCCTCCATGTCACAGTATACAAGAAACACACACACACATTGGCCGCTGAGAAAGAGGGTAGCCTACCTGAGTGGTAGAGACGTCCTCCGTCTCAGCGCCCGGGCTGGTCAGCGTCGTCTCAGCCAGCCCCGGCCTCCTTGGCAACTCGCTCACAGGTTTTAAAATCAGTTCTTAAAAGATTTGGGTAGGATTCAGGTTCAGGGTGAGATTCAGGTTGTTTTGAGTGTTGAATCCGGGCAGAGGGTGTGCCCATGCTCAGTCCAGTGCTCCGTGAGCGCTAGGATTGGGTACCGTTCACATTTGAACCGATACAGTACCGGGTCCGGTACCTGGAATTTGGTACCGGTACCAAACGGTACCTTTTTTCGGTACTTCTTTCTTTGTTTTGCTCATTACTTATAACTTCTCAATTCAGATACATTCAGAATATGACTGGTGTGTTGTATAATATAATGCATATAAATAAAGATATATATATGAAAAAGCTAGTGCTGTCAATCGATAAAAAAAATTAATTGAGTTAATCACAATAATAGGCTGTGATTAATAGGCTGTGATCAATCATGATTAATCACAAGTTTAAAATACTAGTATTAACTTGTATTTGGGGGGGGCGATAAAACAATTAGGAATACACATATTTGTGATGTTAGAATAAAGAAATGCTAGAGCTATCAAAAGAACAGCTGTATGTACGCCCATCAGCCATAAACTAGACTGGACCTGGCCTGGTTTTTACTCAACATGCTTCGGTGGAAAGACAGTAACCTACATCACTGCAATGTGCACACAACGAAATTTGCCGTTCAGCACACCTGGGGATGTCTCCTCAGTCATCGTGTTATCTCAGCGAGTGTTCACGCGAGTGTTTACCTGGCTGAATTACTGAAAGGCATGAAACACGCAGATAACTTATCCACGTTTCACATACCAAAGACAAAGAGTCGATGCTTGTTGCCACAAGCACAACCAGTCTTTTGCATGGTGTGTGATTATTTATCCGCCGAAGGGAAGTAGCTTTATCCAATTCGGCAGCAAGCTGCAGGGGTGACGAGTTCTTGCTCTCACTTTCTCTACTCTCACCCAGCTTTCAAGTGCAGAAATTTGGCACAGATTAATTTTAGGCGAATCGATACTCGTTAGTTCCTACATTGATTCACCTGGTGCTTCCTTTAACCAGGATGTGTCAGGAGACCGCACCCACTCACAGACTCTTAAAGGCACCCAACCTTCCACACTCTCCCCGAGATATATGGGATTTTAAAATAATAATCCTAACTAGCTCCTAGCTCCCCCTGGAGGCCAGCGAGGGCATAGGCAGAGGCTGCGCGTAACAATTACACAACTACCACAAGCACACTTAGCACACGCATTTTCATCACCAAAATCACCAAAATAAGATCACTCTCAAAGGGTGCGGAGTTGTTTAGCCCACTAAACAATCAGAATACAGTGTGTTTGTGTGTGTAAGAGAGAGAGAGAGAGAGAGAGAGAGAGAGAGAGAGAGAGAGGAAGAGAGATGGAGGGAGGGAGAAAGAAAGAGAGAGAGCTAGTTTCTCCTCCCCACGTTCCTCCTGTGGCATGACTTCCCTCTAAGCATCAGAAGCAGGCCTCAGGAGTGAAGTCATGGAGGGGGCTGAGCTGAGAGAGAAAGCCGAGCACAAACACAACAGCAACAGGAACCAACTTGAGCCATCTAAATTATTCATGCGCCAGATGGATACGTTTCTCTGGAATTTCACACTAAAACATGGCTATCCACCTACCCCGTGCCTTTGCCATGTTCTCCAGTGGAAACCACTTGAATCAAGATTAATATTACTTTCCTTAAATCATTTCATCGCTGATTCATATTAACTTTGAAGAACGGAGCCCCCTTGACACCCCGGTCTCACGTTTGTTCTTTCCTATGAACACAGACTCCCTCAACTCTATCTTCAAAGATGGAAGCACTGATACGACCTTGTCTGAAGGATTATTTCAAAAATCAGGCCGCCTCCGGGGGCTCTGGCATATTATCACTGACGAAGTCAAACACACAACTGATTTGTGTCATAGGCAGAAGTCTTAAAGATGTCATTTTTCACTTGCTGTTTCAACAGCTTTTTGGTAAATCACACATCGCAAAGACTATTGCACTGGAGCACAAATGTTGTAGGCCTAATATCAAATTGCCGCTGTCAGGTGAGAACCACTTATCTCCAAAATGGCAAGTTTTCAGAATGTTGAAAAGAACATTCCAATTTGTAAAATCACATATGATGATGAGCTGTTTAGAATAAATTTAATTGGTCCCAAGGCTGGGAGGTGTACAGAGGTTGTAAGGGGTATTTCTAGCAATCAATTGATTTAAGTGGTTTTAACCTGACAGCGACGAAATGTGACTTTGAATGGTGCTGGTCATAAAGAATGGACTTCATTGAGGAAAATGGGATTCACTCATGAGGATGATTCAAAGGATTCGAGGATCCTTTTTAGGACTGCCAGTACTGTATCAGAGAGCAGGTGTTAATAGGCCAGACAGACTGCTCTACTGAACATGGACGGCTGCTAGTCAACACATGGAGATTGGGCCGAGATCTGAAGAGCCTTTGTGAACTGTCCCAGCCTGAGGATAACTACATGTACCTTGTTAGGGAAAGATCCACAGCGTTTATCTCCCTGATCCCCCTCTACAGTGGGGAAAAAAACATAGACGTTAGCTAGATTTGCTGGATACAAAGCTTGTTTGTTTTTACCTACCAGTTCCTGTTATACGTCCTATGCTAACCACTGCAGACGTGTGTCTATGGTCTCATCCAGAGGCTTTCTAAATGGAGATTATCTCTTTGTACACTCCCACGACAAAAATGTCTCCTTCGGCTTCTTTCGCAATACAACCTACACATACGCAATATTGGACACCGGTTCCAGTTGTGTTGTTACCGCCTACACTAAGGGAGTTGTCAAATTATAAAGCAAGACCTTGGGACATGTTTGTTTGCTTCAACGTCCTCAACAGCAGCAACTGCTTTCATTTTTAAATGCTAATTTTAGTATATTGTATGACATGTAGTATACCCCACGCGCACTGATGTATCTCAACTACCCTGGGTCCATTCGCATAAAACTAACTTCCTGCGTTGGGACAAGGAGATTGGGATGACCTCAGTCCCTTGGGGGAGTCCACTCCGGTGCATATCCATTTATGAATGAGGATGATGACTTTTAAAAGGACAAGGCATCGTTAAGAGAATAAGTAGCCGTGGGATGGTCTTTTTGCACTGCTCTGCCTCGGAAAGTCATTCCAATGCATTTACACTGAGCGGAAAGTGGTTGAGACTGGGAGGGGTTGTGTTTTAATGATCCAGTAATGTCTTAGCTAAAGCACAGTCGTCGTCCTAAGATGGTTGCAAAAAAAGAAGCCTAAGTATTTTGACAATTTAGGAAAGTTAGGACAGTGATAAAAGACTAACACACGGAATAACCCTTGATATACTCAAACTCTGCTGCGTTAAAGGCTTCTGTGGCGACCGCCTTCTGAGGACATGTCACTGGTCAGGATAAATGGCTGGTGTCCAGCTACTTCGAAGGCATCACGGGGAAGCAGAGGCGGTCAAGTGACATGTCTTTTCACTGACATATAGAAAAGATTTATTGAGTCGAGAAAGAATGATAGGGAAGAAAGGTAATAAAAACATTGCTGCTGACTTCAGTGGAAGACTTTACAGGGCGCCATTGTTATTCTTTATCCTCTCTCATTTCCCCTGGTTCTCTCACCCTCTAGATTAGTGTCAGTCACAAGTGCTAGAACGTCTGGCAGCCCGACCAGCCCTCCCAGGCATCTCAGCACCCGTCACCCTACGCTTATGCCACTGGCAGATGGGACTGCAGGTGTGGTCCACCCAGCACCCCATGTGCCATATAAAACACCTGCCTTTATTTACCTGGCCCAGGAAAATTGACTCCAAAGCCTTGCATTCTGGATCAATATACCACATAAAACAGACAGCGGAGCGAATGAACAAAGATAAATAAAAAAAATGTACTGTCTCGCTGAGTAGGTCTCCTTCAGCAAATGCCATATTACTGTATGAGAAAAAGGCGAGACCTTCCCAACAAGTTTAAATAAACCCCACAGGATAATACCGGCTCTCGGGGGAACCAAAAGCACATGGCTTTGTAGCAGGAGGGGGGATATTTTCAGGGGGCAGCCCTGCATGGGAGATCCTGTAGGTCTCACAGCTGAGCTTGTTTTATTGAAAGGCTGTTTGAAAGGCCCTGAACCCGAGACATCAGTGGTCATGTTTGTTCTGCTTAAATGGAGCAGCATTCAAAAGCATTTCTAAAAAGAGCATTTCTAAAAAAGAGCACAGAAAATCTGAGATAGAAGGTTAATGCTTCAATGAACAAAGCGTCTACAGATGAATGTTGCAGAATAGATTCAATTCCTCAACCTCTTCTAGCAGATAAATGTTCACAGAGAAAAATATTTTGTCAGAAAAGCCTCAATGGCAACATACTGGGAATGTACACCGCTCAACCCCAGTTATAATACAGTACTTACTTTGAGAGTCATCGTTGGCGGGTAATGGAGCCAGAGGAAGCAAAAAGGCTTAGTGAACTTGACACTCCCATTATAGCCCTACTGGAAAGTGCAGTATTTGATCAGTAGAGGGAAATAGAGCAAAAATGAACTGGAAACCAGATCCAGATGACTTACTTTCCCGCTGGCTCTCAGCTGTAGGTGTCACTCAGACTTAATAAAGCTCTCCGATTTTCATTTTATCATAGAAAATAGACTGTTGAAAAATAAAAAAGTCAGATTCACCGTAATGGAGCAAAGTAATGCCGGGGTGAAACCGACACAAGGCGTTTTGTCCATAGTAATATCATCAAAATGAAAGCATATTCACTTCTGGAGTTTTCTGGGAATCAATTCAAACCGAATACCGGCCTTTTTCTCTGACTTTTATTTCATAATGGCTGCAACAAATACAGCACTCTGACAATAGGGTGTCACCACGGGTGGTACCAACACAGCTATTTCACCCTATAGAATTACAGTGCTCTCGAGTCGACACAAAAGCTCCTCATCCTGCCTATATAACTCTTATTTTATTTCCGCACTTTAGACATTAGAGGTGCATTACTCCCATCCCGGTAGATGAGTCCACTTTTACACCCAGGTGTTACATTGCAAGGTTAGTTCATTTCGATTGTTATGACCTCCCTGACGCCTCCATCTTCAATGAAAATGATCTGGTGATCTTCCCCATTGACATGCACACAGATGCCCTTGTCCCTTACATTTACGCTATGGAGATAAGGCCAGAGCCATTTGCTCAGGGGACATTATTCAAATAACCATTTTAGAATGAGTGATAATATGACTATTACGGAATAAGATTTACATGTGATATTATGCATACATGGTTACACAGAAGTCTAAAAAGCAAGCGTCACTAAATATTTCTCCTACTAACTTGAATAAGGAGAATGTACAGTAAACGTAAAGTTTGCCAACCCTTTTGTCAAGCCCTTCCTTTTTACGAACGCTTTGCTTTTGAGATGTAATTAAATCAAGTGAAAAGTGAGAAGAGTTTCCCAAGTGTTCTGCGGCACTATTAATTATTCTGAGGAAGACAGATGTTAAATTGTGTATGCCCATCAGCACTAAGACTTTCTGAAGATTTATCCGACATGTAAATCATGAATAAAATATTGGCCTTGTTATAATAAAATGCTACATCTGTTTGGTGCATTGTGTTCTCCCTGTTGCAAGGAAATAGGTTTCTGAAAAACTGACCGGCGGAAGACCATAGTGGACTTAAGATAGTTACGTTTTCCCTAGGGGGCGGCTGTAGCTCAGGAGGTTGAGCGGGTCGTCCAATGATCGTAGGGTTGGCGGTTCGAATCCCGGCTCCTCCTGACGACATGTCGAAGTGTCCTTGGGCTAGACACTGAACACCAAATTGCTCCCAATGAGCAGATTAGAACTGGCTGCTGCCGCCACTGGTGTGTGTGTGTGAATGGGTGAATGAGAGCCCTCACTGTAAAGCGCTTTGGATAAAAGCGCTATATAAGTGCGGTCCATTTACCCTAACAAAGTAACCCTATTGTGTTCTGCATCCCCAATATGTTTAAAAGGACAATAGCGACTCCTACTACTGTAACTTCTATCTCCTGTGAGCATTCTCCACATTTCAAAATGCACCGTACTGCTCCATTCAGCAATGCAACGCCCGCGCCACAGTTCTCCCCAGATGCATCCATAAATAAGCAAACACGGCGGAGTGAGAGGGGGGCGTGTCACACGGTCTTTGGACGAGGCAGCCGTAGCGGCGGAGGTCGGGCCACGAGCCTGGGGGGACGGTGGCGTCTCTGATCGCCCCTGGCGACCATCACGTTGCCATGCCCCGGAACAGACAGGCCCGCTCGCACAACAGATGGAACTAATGATGCGCAACAAAAGGGATCATTTCACCGCGGTCCTCTAGGAATCCACAAAGAGCGGGGTGGAAGTTTGAATGATAGGGCCGCGGGAGTCGCGCAGGGTTAGACGTGGGCAGCCTTTTTTTTTTTCCGAAGGTCCAGGAATTAAGAGGGAAAGGCCTTTGATGCTTCTCACTGGAAGCGGCATGTCGTGATCAAAGGTCAGAGAGCAGTGATCAGGTCCTCTTCAGTCTGCCGGGTGTCCTTCCAGCTATGAGTTGTTGGATCTGGATGAATATACCCAGTCATGCTGTCCACAAGTCAAGGCCTGAGATGAGATTCTCAAGGGTGGACAATTAAACTTTACAACATATTAGTTTGACAAAGTAAGCATCTGTCATCTATTTACAAGAAGCACTTGTGTGGAAATATTCAGATGTATTTGAAATGAATGTTTTATAGTTAAGGACAAATGCTACTCCAAATAATAAACAAGCTTACAGTACTATGCCAGTCCTCTTAAAATGGTGGACATCTGCAGATATATAAACACCCACATTTGAATAAGAATGAAAATCCCATCAATCAACCATAAAGACCTACTCTGGGCATACTGAGTAATGTCCAAGGTCTTTGTGAAATCACAGGGCTCTGTAATTTGCTTTGACTTTGTGTCTCATTATTCCAGAAATACCTCCGGAACAATTAGACAGAGACTATGAACTACAAGATTTAAGGGGAAATCTTGTGACGGTAGTGAAGGTAGACTACTTCAGATCCACTCTGTAATGTGATAGTTGAAAACAAACTCTGCAGAGTCAAGGACTAAAAACAAAAAGGGAAATTTGACCTGAGGACATTTGCATACCCCGAGGGAGAGGATTAGACTTAGAGGTCATCTCTTTAAGAGCGAGTCTTCGACAGACGCCGACGCGATGCTTTCCCTGCGTTGAGCGCATCCGGCCTCCGACGGCGTGCGGACCCGTGGCGCGTTGTCTTCCCGAGGAATCGCTCGGAAGGGAAAGGAAAGCGGCCTTAAGCGCGCGAACCGAGAGTAGCCAGGCGCCCTGGGATGGGATTTAACGGGGCCGAGCGCAGCGCCAATCCACGCCCATCCGGATCACCGGGAGAGGTTCAGCCGCGATGCTGACACAAACAGCGGAGCGAGGCCCGTATTAGAGTCAGGTTAGCAGAGATAACGCTATCAGCCTGATCCCCACGGGCACCCGACGCCGGGCCTCGCCGGCAAATAAAGCTACAGTGTCTTGACTCCTTGGCACATTAGCTCTGATTACAATGACCTTCATTATATCAGCTAGCCTTATTACAACACATGGAACGTGCCTCTCCCCTGGGCCGAGCACGGAGGGGGGAGGAAGAGGGGAACGCTGGCAGGTTCGGCGGAGGAGCGTGTGTGCACATTGCAAAAGACACGAGTAACACCTGCAAAAGCGTCTCGTTGTTGCCGACCACTCGGGTCACCTGCAGGAGACCTTCGGAGCCTTACCGGACAGGAATTGCCCCAAGTTTATTTCTTACCTATCACAAGCGGCGTCCAAATCCTGTAGATTACATACTTGTTCCACAAGACTCCAAGTAACCGTTGAATACCTTAGCAGGAGTGCAAGTGATTATGGATAATAGACATCCATGTACTGGAAGTCAAAGGGCAGAGGTCACTCAGGTCGCAGGTCACATCGTGGCTCAACAGCTGAATCGCTAAGTGAGAGCACCGCCTGAAATATACTTGCACCGCGACAAAATGTCTCAGGTTTGCAGATGATACCGTGGGTGTATATTTTCGATGAATCCTCTGAAATGACTGTAGGAAAATGTAAGAAAAATCCTCAGCTGTCTGTGGTGGGTGTGCTGTGTACCGGCAATTGTGTTCACTCCTGAAGTATTCTGTGATTCCCCCCGGTGCACCTCTCTGGCAGCGTCTCTGTGAGCGATCAGAGGTGCCAGACCAGGGCTATGGCTGGGAACCGAGGACACCCCCCACCGCCGCTTAATACAACACGCTTATTAACCTCAATTTCCTGCCCAGTCCAACCGTCCGCAGGCTACACTGTTAGCCTCGACAAGCTCTTGGCAGGCGTCGCCACTCCGGCGGCGGGTCTCATTCGGGCCTGACCTCCCACGGCGCGGGGGGACTCGCCCCCGCAGCCCCGTTCGTCCCTCCCGGAGGCCCCCGCCGGGCCCCTCACCCTGCCTCTCCGCCGGCGGTCGACTCAAGACGACAGACGCTGCCCACGGAGGCCTGCCGCTCCCCTTTCACTTAGTGCGGCTAACAGACCATGAAGCAGGATGAGCCGAACAGCGGGGGTTCAAGGAAGGGACCATCCCTGCGGCCGGCGGGGGGGTGCCGTGTTTGTTTTGCGCTGAGGTAGGAGGGGTCGGGCGAATCAGCTTGTTTTGAATGAAGAGCAAATCATGAGAATGCACACGTTACGAGGAGCGCCGCATAAGTTCTAAACAAACACCTGTGGGACGCTAAAAACCAACAGGGTGCTGACACAATATGGCCTCTCATTCATGAAGATGATACGATGCTAATTATTGGAGCAAGAAAGGTATTGAATAGGAATATAGCCAAGAGTGCTACTTAACAAAATCTGAGTTCAAGCCATTTGATCCCCGATGACTATATGTTAAAAATAAAATAAAATTGGGACTTAATTATGGATTTATAATGAGCCACTGCACCATTGCCAAAAGCAAGTCCCATACCAAGACAAACAGGTACCTGAATGTTCCCTGCTCATGGGTTTTCATAGCTTAATTAATCTAGGCCTTGGGGTATCATGATTCATGTGTGCCGCTTACGAGCATGTTTGAGACAATTAAGTTGTTCCAAGAGGAAGAGGGGCAACTTCAACACTGAGCACAGACACCGATATTTATACTATACCAGAGGTTTTTGTCCTTTGTGAAAAGTGAGCCAATAAATACATATTTGATGATCCACGGTCCATTTAACAGAAGAAGAAGCATCTGTTCATGGATCTAAAGCATTTGATGATCTGTACCCACCCAGCTATGTCCACCGTTTAGTGGTCTCAGTAAACTGAAGTATCACAAGACCGTGTATATAGATAGCCAGGTAAGTTCAGACATGTACTGTATTCACACTTCACTTGTGACAATGCTCATACACCACTTAATTAAGATAGTATTCATGGAGATGTGTAACTACATGCATAAGAGAGAGGATGTCTTCAAAGAAGAGCAAAGTACAGTATAATACAATCTAGCATTTGCATATAGCTTGAAGACAAAACTATCTTTAAAGTAATACTACGTAACCGTCGAGGCGTCTCAAAAGCAATAAAAACCCCAATGAAAGTGGGACGTTCATGAGACTCACCTTCCAGCTGAGTGACACCTTCGGCTGAAGTACTTCTGAGTTACGCCCTCTGACCTTTGCTCTTGGCTACTTAGGGACCACTGCCAACCGGTTTCTACAGCAGAGAAAAGGCAGAGGTAAGATTTAAATACAGCTATTTACCCTGCACCGTCATTCAACACTGCCTGGCCTACAATCAATTAGAGAGAGCTTACACTGGGGCTCAGTAAGTCAGACTTTACCATATAGCTCCTTAGCAAAAGATTCGCTCCTTCCGAGTTGTAATATAAATATTTCATTATGGCAAGTGTGATCCACTGGAACAAAGCAATTATGAATTTACAGCGAGAAATACTGCTCTGAATCTTACTAAAGTTAATAAAGAGTATTACCATCCATCTTGTGATTTTATTAGATTAGCGTTTTAAAAGGAAACAGTCCACAATATTCATCTCAAACGACACAAATCAGTGTGTGCACTGACCATTCAGTCATAGCTAATAAGGGAAGATAAGGCAAGAGCTGACGGTTTGCAGAAGCACACAACCTCTGAGATACAGTAGGAAAATGGAGCGCTCATCCTAAAAAGACCTCATTAGAGTAGTGGCACATACCACACTGGCGTTAAATAAACTGCAGCTACACCATGAATGAATGCAGGACACACACAGTAGTGGGGACAATTTTGTATAAACAATTCCTTTGATGGTCTAGAGCGCGGTGAAAACACGATGCCCTCAACGACCCCATGAGAAACTTTGAGAATGTTTCTTGGGCATGAAATGCACAAGGAACTACCGGCTATGGTTTCACTCTGGTGAGAGATTTTTTGAGATGACTGTACTGAACTGGGTGTACCGTAGGTAAAAGGAGTTCACAGTAAACACCTCACAGAAAAAATATGCAAAGAATGAATAGCCAAAGAATGTACTGTAATGCCACTGCATGCAGCCTTGTTTAATTTCAAACGCTCCATCTTTTAAGGCTGGCTAAAAGCCAAACGATTCAAAAGACAATGTCTCATAACAAGCCGTTTCAGACAAAGTTAAAAACACCATTAAACACAACGGCTTAAGATAAGAAAATGAACCAACTCCTAATGACTTCTAATTACAAGCTAGAAAGTTGTAGCTGATAAATAAACAGACCTGTAAGAAATGCAATAAATACAATAATTATTACGACTGCTAATTACATTTCCCATTATATTCCTAATGAGATGGACTTCATTTTCCACATAATGCACAAATGAGAATTCCAGTTCTCTACCACTTCAGACGGGTACTGTTCGGATAAATGTCAATGAGGTTTGAAGTTTTGGAACTATAGCATGGACCAGATAGACGTGGACCCATGGTGATTAAAATGCTGCTGTATCGGACTATTGCAGCCCCCAAAACGGTGGCCAGATGAGTTGCCCATCCCCCACCCAACATGCATTATTCTACCTTTCGTATATGAGTCTGCGTCTGAGTGCCAAGTAAAGGCAAGATGGATTAAAACCATATCTTCCACATGGCTGCATGTTAATCCTACCATCTGAGGTAAACACAGGGCCAGGTGAGGCCATATGTCTGCCTGAGACAGCTTCTCCTGCGCGGGAGGCCCCCAGGTAGAGCCTGCTGAAGTAGAATGGAACCCGTCGCCATCCAAAAGAATAGCTGTACAATGTTAGTCTTTTGTGGATAATTTTTAGGTCTCTCTGATGTGAATGTTTTTTTTTATTGTTTCAGGGTTTCAAATAAAGGTGATAGATGAGACTAAAGTGGTGAAGCTGCAACATGTCACTGTGAAGGAATGCTGTCAGGGTTTTGTTCCAGTATCTCTGAGTTAGATCCAGCTCGAGTGAAGGCAGAGAAAAATAAAGAAAAAAACAACAAAACCAGAAAGGAACATTCATTGCGTGTGACGACTGTGCTGGTATAAAAAACCCAGATCATTATGTAAAAACAGGTTTTGATGTGTCATGACATGAAATGTTTTTCATTACATTTTTTGAGCATGACCTCACAATCTGCAAAAATGTACACACCCATGGAACTGGTACTTGAAGTTTTAAAAAAAATAAAAAACATGAACATAAAGTTCCAGGAAAATAGGTCTTTCACAAGCAAATGAGACGTGCTCTAAGATCTGTCTGAGATAAGCGTTTCATCACTTGATGGCGAAAAACAGTAAGAAAATACTCTGGCGCGGCGTGTTAGTCCAGAGTGTCTCTGTAAAGGACAGCAGGGATAAGAGGCCATGTGACAAGCAGCCAAAGACCAGACCAAAAGGCAGAGGTCAGGATCTAAGCTTATAAAGCCCTCCTAACAGCCTATAGCACACTAGCCACAGAATTACTGCTTAGATGCACTAGGGAAAGTGTCAATCACTCCGGAGAATGGGATCTGATCTGTGACTGTTTCTCAGTGTGTGTGTGTGTGTGTGTGTGAGTGTGTGTGTGTGTGTGTCTCTCTCTCTCTCTCTCTCTCTGTCTCTCTATCTCTCTTGTGTTGTGGATGTGTTGTTCTAGGTTAGGCTGATTCAGTGATTGTACAGGTATCAATGCTCAATTTGAAGTCAAACAGGCAGTATTTCCCTCCAATAGTGCCAGTGCCTCATATTGTTCCATTAACGAGACCTAGCTTGGATTACTTGGATTACTATCTCAAGGAACTACTTATCACCCAGACAATGAAACTGAAACTGACCTTGAAATTAGACATGCAATCCAAGCCACAAAACAGATTTTGGTCAAAAAGGTTTAGATATCTTTATATATTAACATAGTTGGTTTTGAAAGCCAACTGAGAATGAATAAGGTGAAAAGGGTGCATACCTTTTTGATTTGACTGATAAAAAGAAGGATCACAGGACTGTTCAATGACTGTGCATGTTAAGCCTCACAAAGTGCCTTTATCAAAATCTTTTGATTAGATCTGTTGATCCATTGAGCTGACAGAACCTGAGAAGACAGCGATCTTATACTGTATTTTTCCTTGAATATGATCAGACAAGAAAATAACAACTACTGTAAGATGAAAGGCTGCAACTGCTAAAATGACTAATAAATCGTTTTTTGCGCTATTTTCTACTGCTACTCTTCAGCGCTTTTACTTAGGTCACATTTGTTACTACTGCTAATTGGGGCTAGTATTTGACGTGAATCAAACGATGTCAGAGATTACAGTGCGGATCTGGTATTTAGTCTAGTCTATTGAGGACTTTGGGGAGCCGCCTCGGTAGTCAGCCAAGTCTCCTTTCATGGGGTTGTGTAGTTGATTTACTTCACTTGCTGTAGCAAACAGGACCAGAGGGAAATAGATAAGACATAGGGCGCAGAAGGCGAGAGGTTATGTACAGCTAATCTGGAAAGCTGCGCACATCTTACTTGTGGGTTTTGTCCCATTTGAGAACTGAGTTCATCATAAACACTAAACCAGTATCGCAACATCGACATAAACCTCTCCTTCGAGCCTTAAAGCAGGAGTGCACCAAATAAGCACACTCCCTGAGAACACTTGGCATCTCCATCCTTAGAGAAGGAATTTACATCATAAGATCATTAGAGAACTTCTTGAAATTTTCTCTGAACCTGAACAGTGAGATTTCTGAGCCATGTACGTTGTTGTCCATGCCAGGTCTCACAAGATTTCAACATGTTGATAATTGTGTGAAATATTGGGTAGAACTATGATCTCATACCTCGACCACATTGCCCTTAATTATGCAAAAAGATTGTTATCTGCCTCCTTTCTTCCTGGATAATGGATCATACACAAGACGCGATCAAGCCTCAATCTCTCTCCAGATGTCATGTGATCTCTCATTCTTTTGTCTATTAATGATTTCAAAGGCTTCCAACCGTTATTGCTTTTATTCTCTGAAATAAAACCCAGCTGCTGTCTTTTGTGTGCGTGTCTGTGTGTGTGTGCGCATGTCTGTGTGTGTGTGTGTGTGTGCGTGTCTGTATGTGTGTGTGTGTCTGTGTGTGTGTGTGTCTGTGTGTGTGTGCGCGCGTGTGTGTGTGCATGCTTGCGCGTGTGTGAGGAGGTGAGAGAGAGAGAGAGAGAGAGAGACTATGCAGAATGTGGAGGTCTCTCTTTACTCTTCTCTGAAACTAAAACTCCATACAACACATCCAAAACCAAAGAGTCATTGCATCTTAATTTCCATAGAGAAAAACAATGTTTTGGGCTAAAACATTTTGAGTATGATACAGTAAAACATACAAACAGTTTCCATACATACTGCCTCAAGCGAGCCCCATCACTCATCAGAGGCCACCATTTTAAAGGAGCACTGTGTGTACTCTATTTGTAGACATGTTGATTATGCATGCAAGGAGTGGTTCTGTCTTTTATTGGAAAATTTACACCCATGCGGTGATTTATATAAATCAGTAGTGCCCACAAAGCAGTAAAAGTCTAATTGTTTCTTCCATTTTGAAAGTCTAGCATCCATTAAGGATGCTGTGGTGGGTCATAAAGAGGACTTTTAATCAATCCTCTCTCGGTGATGAGTTAATGTGTGAATGGGCATTTCTACCTGACAAAGCTACGGTGTGGCGCATGTTGTTTTTCTTACAGAGAACAAAGAGAAAGAGGTTACACAATTAACATTCTTGATGTCGCCAAGTTTCTTGTTCAAGTACAGTAAGTATAGATACAGTAGGTCCCTAAGTTCCTGTGAACTTAATTTCTTCATTTCTGAAGAAAATGCTGTTTTGCATGTTCGCCTGTGTGTTGGTCAGTTTTAATTGAATAAGACCTGAAAGATCCTAGTGTTCAGATGCATATATGTAAGGCCTCTCCTTGGAATCCACTCATTATCTAAGTGCTAGAGACCCTGGTCCCCAGCCCTTGACATAATGGAGCTCTTTTAGTGGGAGTGCGGTAGCATGCCATGCTGCCCCCTCACTGGCTGTGTCTGGACTGACCCCTTCATTCCCAGATTACACCAAGCGACCCCTCCTCGACCGGCTGGCATGGCCACAGTAAATCCTAGAGGATGCTCATGCTAGGGACCTTGGGTAATTAATGAAATCCCTATTACATGCCTTGTGCCCGTTGTTTGCTATTTCAACACCCCATTTGTGCCACGATTATAGTCATTATCAGTCACCGCCATTAATTCTCAACCCGTTGCCAGAACTGCATACTAATAAATTGGGCTCTAAAAATTTTTTTCTACCTTTCAAGGAGTTGGTGTTGGAGCTGGGCCAGGAAGTGCCACTCCAGATTAAGAGTCATCTGGTGACGCAGAAAGGCCCTTTGAATGGAGAGCTGCTGCATCTTTGGAGATAGTTCAAATTTCCCCTTTGATTGTTTTCTCTTCCCCTCTAAAATGAATCTTTATTAAGCTTAAATCCTAAATAAAATGAAATTAGCAGACTGCAAAATATTGCTTTCTTTTCTGACTCTATTCCCTTGTGCCTCCATGCAAATTATAATGCTTATTTATGTAAATGAGGTGTCGTCTTTAATTAGTTTTGCTTGAAGGCATTAAAATACATGTATTCTTTCCCCAAAAATGATTTGTTTTGTTGCTCTCTTCGGTTTAAGTTCAAAATGAGTGATTATGCCAACTAAAAAGCTTTATTAATTCTATAGTTTTCCTTTTTTTCTCCCTCGATTAGAGCATTATCTTCTCCACCCACTTCCTGGGAAGAGTGTATTCTCAGTGTGCACTGGAGAAGCCTTTTTAGGCAGCGCTCCGAGCCCTGCTCTGCTAAACCCTTCTAGAGAACCCAGGTTGAGACCACATGGAAGAAAGACCCTCTGATCTACCTAGCCTAAGAGTTAGTCTCCTGCAGTAGCACTGCTCAGAATGGACATGTAAAACCAGTATAAACCTGTATAACAGTATATTTCTGGTTGTCTGTATGACCATTTGTATAATAGTGTTACAGGACGTGTTTAATTATGTCAACGTTTCATCCATAACAATGCAAAGAATGGCTATTCAAAATGTATTGTGTTGCTACTGTGTGTTTCTTCCATTTGCATTTCTCTTCCACATTGTAGACACACACTCCAACATAACGAGTCTTGAGTCTGTGAGTTCTGTCATCAATCAAATGCTAATATCAATGTAAATTCCGACAGCCTGTCAGCTTTCAGTGCCCAGCTCTAAACTGAAGTGCGATGACCTCTTAAACGACTTTCAGACTGATTTGGGCCTTATTTTAATATTTGTTTAAAAGGATTTTCAGTGTTACAGTAAATCTCCCACTCGATGCCGTTTTTATGCATTTACTGTTGATTTACAATGTCGTGTTGAGTGGCTATCGAACACAAGACTGCTTTATGTCATTGTGGAAGGTGTTGGGTCAAATTCAGTTAGATGGAGTGACTCACTGTCATGCTTTATTTCAAACAACACCTTAGGTTGAAAAAGAGCCATACTGCAAAGCCTGATTATTGTTCAATATGATATCAATATTCAGCATCAATTCAACTGCTCAGATAGGTTGAAACCGCATACTCTGCAAGTTAAGATGCCCCCACCTCTGTCCCCCAACCAAACATGATTTATGGAAAGGAAGCTAAAACCATTATAGCATTTTTATTATTATTGTTCTTTCAAGGCTAATGCAACAATAGATTTTTGCATGATTGATGTGTTACACTAAACATTAGGGGATTACATTAACTTAGCATAGAACAGCTAAATGGCATGAGATTACTTAGTGTTATTTTTCTTCCACATTGTATAACAAATAATGTACATATACTAATTCTAGCCAAGTATTGATCCCATTGCTGGGTAAATATTGGAAGCTATCATGGAGCATCTTCTTTGGTTTTTAATTGTAGCCCATTCTGAACTTAATTTTCTCTGGTGAGAAATACCAATAACAGCTTTTCATTTATCTTTACCCAAGACAACTTGCGCCAAATTGCTTAATGCTTCTGAAACTCAACTTTCAGCTCGGTCAGTAAGTACAACAAAAGAAGGGGGAGAAGGGCCAGTGACTTTGATAGTCTCTCACCCGCCCCCTCCTTTCCGCAAAATATGAAGACTCTGAGCTCTTGTGGGAGGGAATGTGGCAGCAATATGCTGAAACTTCAATCAGCTGGGAGGAAATTCCACTTGTAATAAGGAGGAACTGGCTTTAATCGCTGCTCTCCATCCTCCAGTTCCTTCCATGGGCTTCAGCTGTCAAGGAAGGAACGGCGTCTACGCTGCTATGGCTTCTACTGTGTGTCATCACAACTCTGGAAGTAGCACTGTTCCAGTGTTTCAGAGGAATCCCAGTAGTCTTACAGTAACACTTGAGGCCTTGGAAATGTTCCTCTCAGGTTTCTCTTGGCCTAAACCTTGTTTTATGGTACTCGCAATGTGTGAGGACTGAGATATGACCCAATTGCAGGCCGTGACCCAACTGCGAAGGCTCCGAACCGAGCTCCCCGCCCCTCAGAGGCCTGGTAACAGCGCAGCGCTGCCTGAACACTCTGCATACGCTGATTAGTTGCCTTCTAAACTCTCTTGCTATTGCTTTCGCTTCTTCTGTTCTGTCTACAATTTTCCTCAACTGATGGTTTGTTTTTGAGCAATTTTAAACAGGCAGTGAGCATACATGTTTGACCTTTTACAGGGTGTGTATGTACTGTTTTTGACACTCTTGCCAGAAACACAGCACAGTACTACTAGCCAAACTAGCCAAATTCACCATAATGGACCACAGCCTTTTAAACATTGATCAGATCAAATATTCACTTTTTATAGTTTCAGTGAGTCTTTCACCTGTGGTTTAACCAGAGATGACAGAGAGAGAACATTTTTACAACAATCAGTGTAATATAAACCCTGTTTATTACCGGATGGAAAAGTATCTTCCGTTCCCACGGCGATTCACACTTTTATCAACGTTTTTGGATAGATTGGGTTGACAAGTGAGTCTGCCCACAATCTTCCCATACTCATGTCCAGGCCATATACAGGTGGTGACGGGCGCTCAGCCAACTGATCCTTCGCCCAGAGTGCTAATTTGTGCCACTCTGGTGTGCACAACACTATAATTACCTGAAAACGTAAACTGGAAGCTATGCCTGACAAAAACAAGATTCTGTCATAAAATTGAGCTTATGGGACTTGATGGCGGTGAGAGGATTATAAGACATATTAATAAGATGTTTGGGAGGTATGGCACTTTTCCATTTGACTGGTGGAAAAGTCTTGGAGTCTTGTGGAAAAACACCTGGCTCACTAAGAGCCTGAGACTCAGTACTAACAGTGGTTGAGTTGTTGTACTGTAAAGCACCGTGGCACCTAAATCATTCTTATTGACAATTTAATGCATCTTAAAATCACTTGATATCTTAACTTTGAGGATTAATCCACCCAATTATATACAGTAGCTGACTGTTTATGGACATTATTCAGATGGATTGCATGTGTTCTCCTATCTGCAGCAGTTACAGTACTGTACCTTTTACTTCAGCATTTCCTGACTTCTCCAAGGAGATCATTCAAGATATCCTCTGCCAAAAAGACAAAGAAGACAAAAATGTCATCTGTCAAGTGAGAGATATACTGTTTGTTATTTAGGTCAGGAACCATTTACTGAAATCACATGTATAGACTTTGGCAAGCGATTTAACTTGAAAAACAAGTTTGAGCACCTTACGAAAGGAACAGAAAGTTCTGAAGGTAAGTTTGTGGCATTTTGAAGTGTGAGTTGCTGCAACGCCCTGTTGGTGTGGCCAGATTTCTCTAAAAACACATTGTGTAAGATGTTTGAATAATGGATTATACGCCACATTCATCTTTTTCTTTTCTCTTTGCTACGGACAGAAGATAACTGGAATGCTCTATTTTAGATATATGTTCATAAAAATGATTCTACTTAAGGTGTCAGTTGGAATTTAAAAAAGTGAAATATTGCACACACAAGAGCCAAGGGGCTGCATCGCTCAGCAACAGTGTTGGGTGAGAAACCCCACTGTATCTTCGACGTCTCAGATTTCAAGACCCTGAGGCCCCGCTACCCCTTGCCCAGTGCATGGACATATTGAAAATTGTATGATATCAAAATATTTCACTTATGTCCTGTGAAATGTAAATCCCATTGGGTGCTAGTGCTCCCAAGAGTCCAACATACCAAAAGAAAAAACAAATGCACTCCAGGTCAAATACAAATTGATCTGCAGCTTTTTGTATATCTTTGTGAGGAGGCAAAATGTCTTTGAGAACACAAAATAAGAGAGACTAGTTTAATGCATTCTCTTAAAGACAACCTCACACCAACAGCCAGTAAATTCCAAAGATGCACAAAGTCTATGGATTGTAGTATGAGAATGTAATGTGTGTGCGTGTGTGTGTGCGTGCATGCGTGTGCGTGATAGAGAGAAAGAAATAAAGAAAGAAAAAGAGATTAAGACTTTGAATAACTGTGACAAGGTATTAAGATATTAAATCTATAGTCATTTTCTCCATGTAATTGTTCAGCACAATTGTACAGTGTGGTTCATTTTACTCACCCTGAAGGAGGAGATTTCTACAGAACCACAGGTCTTTCATCTATTCAAACATCATTGCTGTGCTTCACCTGTGCTTTTATTCACTAAACGTACCCCTGCAGACTTTTAAAAAGTGATACGGAATATGATATCTGCACAGAGAGGGCACGACAATATAGAAAAGTTAACCGGAGGCTAAAATGTGAAAGGAGAAGTAAAAATAACCTTTTATGGTATTGTACATTACATCTTGAAAGGAGTAGGTGAAACAGGAATTGATATCAGCTTCTCAAATCCTCACAGGACTCATTCAGAGCTTATTTGCTATGATGAGCACAGTGGTCCGTTGCGTTCCACATGCTGGAACTGAAACAGGTCTCTACGCAGCAACAAAGGATGAGGATTATCAAAACCCAAAACCTCTTGTCTTTCTCAAGAGGGGGAAAAAGACAAGAGGCGTAAGAATTCAAGAGAAAACAAAATGCCTGTCAGGCTGAGTGAACGAGAGAGGCGACCCAGGATTCTGGCATGGCCTGAGCAAAGTCATAAAAATATTTTCCTTTTTATTTAATGTCGTCCATAATTCATTGCCAGGAAAAGCTAATCAATAGCACCTTAATGAAAACTTGAGCCATATTTTATTTTGCCGCAGAGAAGTCCCGGATCAGCATTTGTTGCCTTGTTGTGTGCTGGATTTCGCCCTTGGGCTGTTTGACAGATGTGCATCACACTCACAGATACCTTAAATATTTGCTCTCTTCAATCACAATTGCTTTATCAACACGCCAAGGAGCGGGGGTGAGATTTCTGATGATGAAAGCCAACCAATACAAAAAAAAAAAATAGAATAAAAGTAAATCTGTTTAATAATTTCTGGAGTGCTTTGCAGCAGCGATGCTGCAAGACATTACTAGGCAGGACAAAAGCATTATGTTGATTTGTAGACAGCTTCTTTTAAAATGTTGGCCTAAGATTGCACTAAAAACCTACCAGACCAGTACTTTACATTGACATTCACAAAATACTTCATAATAACACTCCCTGAGTCTATCTAGTTTAACTAGTTCCTATTTTATTTTTGCCAAGCATGTCCTGAAACTATTGTCCTTACTTGTGGTTCACTGCACTTGATCAGTTCAATTGTGTGTTAATCTTATTTGTCTTCAAATCAAGATGGCACTGAGGCAAGGCAGCCTGCGGAAGAGTGGCGATTGAGAATCTCTTACAGAGGGGACTAGTAAGATGTAATGCTAATTGTTTCCAGTGATCCTTGTCAACATACGCCACGACTCCAGTCAACTATCAATGAACTCTGACTACAATTATGAGGGAAAAGGTCATTTTCCATGCTCTATAAGACACTCCTAATGAACCGCCCGCCATCTATTTAGCACCAGTCTCTAGTTCAGTCACTAAAAACAGACTTTTTTCCCCCGTCATCAGCTGTACTTCAGCGGTGAACGGAGTGATGAATCTTCCCTTCCGTTGTGTCAGGAGCCCCGTGCGAAACCATCAGGAGCCTCTCGGGTTGTTTATCCAAGGTGTAATTTCCTCATTCAGGGGAAGCCAGACAACAGTTATTCATCAAAAAAGAAACTAATATCTCAAAGGTCAAGTCATAAAAAGACAATATCCACCTTCTCTCTTATGCCTGACGCATTAGCTGATGTTAATAAAGCAAAGCTGAGCTTTCTGATGGCAGTGGGCTGAGCGAGAGCTATACTGTGGTCTGCCACTATGTGACGGGTGTGTGCGTTATGGCGTACGGAGCTAGAACCACCATCGTGTCACCTGATCATACTAGCATTTACATAGAACGGGTCTGTGGCATATTATTTAGAGGAATCCAGTTTGTGAGATATATATGGACTTATGTAGTGACTAAGCATCATAATTATATTATTTCCTTCTGTCTGGGCCCACGTGGCGTGTCCGTACACGAGCGCAGACAGAGCTGTCCAGTGGCTACACGTCGTTTGCATGTATTTGCATAGTCAGCCCGAGGTGAGAGGGCGGAGACACCGGGCTGATGCAAAGACAGCTGACAACTCAACGCGGCCATGTACACTCAGCTCTGCGCCGGATCATACAGCCGAGATGACATCCAAGAAGCAGCGCGCACAAACGACAGTATAACCCAGCGCAGAGGTAGCAGGATAGATTTCCACTCGGTGGTTTTATGTTCAAAAGCCTGGGTGTGTCGTTCGGTCTGCCTTCGCAAAACACTAGGTTTTCCATCACTCACGAGTTGCTGCAATAAGGGATGTAAATCCCAAAACACAAAGGAATCGGCACCACAGCGCGCGGGGCTGTCAGATCTAACTAGCGAAAATGACCTCAGCGTACGCACGCTGCAGGGAGACGCATCATATCCAATCACAGAGAAATATTCTCTCCGACTCCCATTCATAATTGATTAATAAAAACACTGATGAGGACTGCCATTTTATAAAACCTAACGCCTGGCTCCCTGGAGACGCCACTACAGGATGCTACGAATGCTACGAACGCTATGCCGAGCTCCTAGTCCTCCCCGTGCTGTGCCGCGGCGTGGTACTTTTGGGCCGAGAAGGACAGGCGGAAGGGGTGCCTTGTTCATCAGTGAAGACTGGCAGAGGGAGGAGGTGTCACGCTGTTAGTCCTCCCCCCCACACACACCCCTCATGGCAGACTGTTTACGCCGATCCCCCAGGACATTTGTTTGCAGCACTTCCTTGCCTCACAGCACCATGCATAATGCAGGAATGAAAATGTTAACAGTGGCAAATAAAATCGGCAAGGTGCCCCCACAAATCAGGGCAGTTTAGGAGCACATTTAATCATCAATGCGTAGGAGAGAAGGCGCAGCGATTTATTGTGGCATTTCCAAGAAGATCAGGACCCCATTTTTTCCAGGGCCTTCCGGAAGCTTCCAGCTCAGCCAACCCCCCCCCCCCCCCTCCTCACGGCCTCTCAACACTCAACCCCCCCCCCCTCTAAACACCTCCGTCTTTTGGCCCAGTTACCTTTAATTGGACCAAGTGGAGAAAAGAGAAGAGGAGCTAACTTTGTGCCTTGCACATAATTGCATCAATAGGTCCCGCCCACTGAAAGAAATAACAAAGAAATAAGCATTGTTTGAAGAGGGTCTCCCATGTAAACACACCAACAGCAATCCAATCAAGGCCCAGCATTTCTCCGGCATGCTACGAGACAAACAAGTTCCAGCGCCATATGGTGGTGTCAGGAAAATGAATAATTCAGAAAAAAATTCATGTGCGGTACACAGACGAGCGACCGCAGAAATACCAACACAGACGTCCTCGTACTTAACCCCACTAATCAGAGCGGCTGGTGGGGGGTCCGTGGAAAGACATCCCACTGTATCTAGCCTTAACTGGATTGAGGACTACTTTGGCATCTCAGAGACCGGGACTGGCAACTGTCTCTGGACCCAAGGAGGCATTTGGCCCAGTGATACAATCTCCAGTGCCTTTCAGCACTTCCTGGACACGAGACAACCTAATCTAATGAGCCAGGGGGCAGAACCTGGCCAGGCTTTTAGCCCAGTGCCCGCTTTCCCTGCTGCTGAATCCGACTGCAGTCGCAAATCCACTTGTTTGTTTTTCTTCTCTTTTTTTATCCTATCTCCCTGAGGTGTACTTCTCTGTGTAGCTTGAGTCATCACTGTTCAAGTCTTTAGAGTTGGAAAAAACACAAGCGTGCACACGAGCTGGTGGCAAGGTTACAGCCAGTCAGCCGAGGGGGCACTCGTATTCTGCCAACCCCAGGGAAAACGCGCGCAGGGCTTTCGGGGAGAGGGAGAGAGGAGACGCGCTGTGTTGCTGACATGGCAGCCGTCACGTCACACTAAACAAGAAGAGTGATGTGCTCAGACAGTGTTGGCAAGCACCGGGGTTTACAGAAACAGGGTCTGTACAACCAAACAGCAAGGGGGTCGTCGGGTTTGAAAATGTGGAATGAGGAGGAACAGGATAGAGGAAGACTTACGAGAACTGTCAATATGATACTGAACAGTAAGCACAGCCTTACTCTAAGTTTATGCCATTGAAGCATAATAAATGATCAATGAACCACTTCAAGTTGCAAAATGATAGGCTGCAAGTCAGATTAAAAACCAGGCAGATAAAAGAATCTGTTGAAGCAATAAGCCTATAAAACATCAACCTACTAGAACACTAAAACAGACATTATGTTTCTTACAATGTCCCTTTTTCTGTGTCCTTTCAAACCCCAGCTTTGCACCACAGACCACGTCATTATTGTGTCATATGGAACATACTCATTTTAGACTGTATCGTTTGCTTGACTTTTTAATCAAATAGATTAGTGACTTCAAAACCAATCTCCAGTCCAGTGGGAGGAAATTTGACTTTTATTAAACATCTGGAAGAGCCAACCCAGCTACAGTAGCAATCTGCCGCTGCCGATATCAGCCCGCCAGACGATTTTGGGTGGCACGTCGGCGTCGGAACTCCTTCATCGGGCATTGGGCGGCCCGCTGTGGGAATGCTGCTAGCTTCGCTCTGACGGAACGCCGCTGGTGGAACTCTAGCATCTGCCGTCGGCAAGATTTTGTAGGAGGAACTCTGGCGTCTAGCCGTCGGCAGAAAGGCCCGGATTACCCCACCCATTGATCCACAACAACCCATTACAGAGCATATGAAACAATATTATAGCCTACAATTTGAAACGATAAGCTATGGTTAAAATGATTTTGTTTGAAAGAGGACACTATTTAATGACTTTCAGTTTTAATTCCTACACTAAGGAAAAATACCTTTACATACATTTGAGAAGTCCGATAAATAAATATATAAATGTGTCGCATTCACACCCTGACCTTTAAAGCAGGGGAGCCTGATGCCACTTGACTACTGCAGACATCTTAGGTATTCAGTTGTAAATGACAAATGAAAAAGGAGGATTTCAAAATATTTGTTACAGCAGGGTATGGCATTTGAAATACTTCAGCTGGCTTTGGTCTGTTAGTTTCATATGGAACCAAAGTACTAGTCTGACAGGTTATCAATGAGCTAATGGGTTTGCTTCAGAGGGTTTTCAAAAACATCATTAGAACATTCATTTAGAAGACATGAACTTGAAGGTTTGGTATCTCAAGTATCAAAGAAATGTAACAGTCTGTTTCGGTGCTGTTTACCACCAGTGTTTGTTTTCCCAACAGTGAACATCAAGTACATGCTGTATCTGCCTCCGCTTTCTCTTGAAATACAGGTTGTTTGGCTGCAGACAGATTGATAGGAGTGCAGTGAAAACACTAAACATTTTGTTACATCAGGCATATATCACAACCAAAATTGCACATTGTTAGAAGTTGATGGCATTTCTTGGGATACTTAAATTAACACACAAAACAGTATTTCCCCTCAGTTATATCCCCTGACAACACAAAATGTAACACTTTAAACTGTAAAGGAGTACAGGATGCTTTAAAAGTTTAAAAGCCCTGCTGCCATGTATTATCCTGAAGCCATTGAGGAACTGCTAGATCAAGAGCGTCCACGGCCACAGTTTCACGACTGTGAAAACCGTGAGCTTTTAACATGATGCTCCTCTGTTTACTATGTGCATCAGGACAAAGGAAGCTAACAGGATGAGCGAAAAAGATGCCCCAAGTTGCTCCGCATCCATGGTAAATCACTGCCACTTTTATAGCCTCTAATAAGTTGATGCATGGCCATTTTTCTTCCTGCCCATCGTTCAAACATTTAAGGCTTATTTACAAGGAACTTGTTAAAATATTTAATAATATTTAGTGGCAATTTTGGAGCGGCCTGTCACAGTCAGGATTTACACCCTTTAAGTGTTTAAAAAGGCGATGACATGAATAACAAAGTGTCAAACTTGTCTAATTTGCATAGACAGGCCATAACTCCTGATACCTTGCATTAAAAAAAGAGGTTTTTAACAAAACGAGTCATAAAAGAAGTGCTCAGAGTGAGTGATGGCGGAGACTCCTCCACAAAGTCGCGCCACAGAGACAGGCCCCGCCCCCCCCTACCCCTCGCTACAGATGCTGCCGAGATCATGTCAGCCAATAAAGAGACATATATCCTGCTGCTTTGACTTCTTTATCCTGCGTGGATGAGCTCAAGATGGAACATCTCCTATAGGCCGGCTTAATTAATTGTGATAAAAGGGCTAATTCAAAGGCCACGCGGGAAAAGTGAGCCAAACAATAATATTCCCCACAAATCATCTCTCCCCGTCAAATATTTCCCCCATAACTTTCTAATTCAAAGTCCTCCGGACGTGAGTCTTTTGTTGAAGGGGCAGGAGGAAGCCAGGCCTTCCCCCGCCCCTCCTCCCCGGAAGCACAGACCAGAATCATCAGATGAACTCGGTAGTCTGCCTACAGCGTGTGGAGCCGACTCGTCCTGAGTTCTGACTCAACGCAGGGGGGGGGGGGCTGTGTTCAGTCCGGGTCGTCCCCCGTGTGGTTCCAGAGGGGTTTTGGATGTCGAGCCTCTCTGACCTGGCCTTGCCCTCGCCGGCCCAGTCAGAAAAGGGCCCCCGTTGACACTGATTGCGGGGCTATGAGTAGTCTCTCCCCTGCGCCCTCTCAGCACAACTCTAATTAATAGCCAATTCATCTTCTCTGATCGGAGGCTGCACATGCAGTAATATATCGTTAGTTTGGCAAGCAAGCTATTAAAGTGTAATAACCAAGTACTGGCACTCGATTTGGGAGAGTAGCACATACTTAACCATGGAGGGGAAACAATTAATTTATTGGAGGATCTCCTGTAACCAATCATTTACCAGCACTCGCGCCGTGTCGCAACAAGCCACCTCCTGTTGCGCGCGGTCTAGATGGTGACATGTTTTTGGGCCGCACGCGCCTGAAACTTCTCGCACTCGCAGTAACGTAATCCTCATCTGACTCCCACTATCACACCTTCCCCCAATACAGGGAGGAATCACCGCCCCCCAACGACCAAGTCCAAGGTGGAAGAGAAGGACTACTGCACGAGTACTTCTGCTCATCCTGAGTTATTTTGCCAACATTACCCACCGTTTCCCCACACTGAAAATCTATTTTATCCTCAATGTATTGGGGGTAGGGCTGGGTTAAAAAAAAAATCGATTCATCGATTCATGAATCCCAAAATCGATCTTTTATTTAATGAATGAATGAATAAATGAAGGAATGAATAGTTCATTAATTCATTCAATGATTCATTCATTTTTGGAAATCAGTATCGATACCCAGCCCTAGTATTGATGTGTTGCATAACTTGGCAGTCATGTAATTATGGTTACAGCAAAAAAAAAAAAAGGTTTTAGTAACACTAACCGAATCGATATTGAATCGAATCGAATTGAATCGTGATAATCGATTCTGAACCTTGTGAATCGGAATCGAATCGATTCTTGAAATTCAACTCGATACCCAGCCCTAATTGGGGGCCCTAAACAGAGGACCCTTTCCCATGAAAAGAAGTACATGTATGTGGAAGTGCCTATAAAGATGCATTACCGTAACCGTTGCATATGGTATATAGTATGTTGGTGCTGTCAAATGGATAGATTGTTTTAAAGGTAATTCCTTCTGTTTGACTGCAATGGTTCTATGGTGCCTGGCCTTGATGCCACTAAAGCAAATATCCTGGAGTTGGGTCACAGGGTTGGAACTACTGTTGACAGAGCTTTGAGAGACAGACGAGTAACACCCTAAAACACATACACTTAGGAATATACATACACACACACCTGATCCTCAATATCATTAATATGCAGAACCAAAACTAATATTGCTAGCACGTTGGCAAACTACGACAAACTAATAATGAACTTTCTGAAAAAGTAATTCTTATAAACAGTGATTTCTCATTTGTACTCTCTCATACAATTAAGATAAACATAGCAAACCACCCACTGTGTTATATTTCTTGGTCACGTACCTTGAAACAATAACAGCTTCCTGCTAACTCCTATTGTTGCTAGAAACAAATAAAAATTCATAAGATCCTAGCTTGGGCCTTTGCCTGCCTCTGAAGCAAAACCTTTAAAACCCATTATTCTTTTTGCTAGAACTAATAACGTTTTTTGTCTCTTCAGCTTAAGACACTAATTGACAGTTTTTTTGGAGGATAGCCCAGATGGAAAAATAAGTACCCCCTTAAAGACCCCAACTCCCTCCTCATCCTGCAAGCTTTAAGTCCCTTATTAATTAAACTTTCACCAAGTCAGGATTTTTTTTTTATTAAAAAAGATAAAGTCTGCTGCCCTGTAAACCAGGGCTACTCAATATTGTCTAGGAAGCTAACATTTTATTTCCATTTTTAATACTTTTAATACCATAATTTGCAGCAGTGGGGCTGGGGCTAAAATATCCTCACAGTTAATTAGTGGAAGATTTCCTTCCCAAGTAAAGTTACTCAAAAATTGGTCAGCCTAAACCGGTGCCCTTTGATCAGGCTGTACATCATGTGAATGTGTATGTGTCTGTGTGTGTGCGTACATATTCTTACTATTCCATATACATTTCGACTATTGGTCCTATGTATAATTAGCGTTGGAACAATTAAGACAAGAACAATTAAGACTGAAAAGTGTATATTTTCCCAACGATACAATTCATTCAAGACCCACATACAGTATTCCTATACCGACTATCATTTGGCTTCAATAAAGTAATGGCACTGTGATATTTGGTTGAACTATCCCTTTACACTAGGATCATATGTCAACATTGCACTGTAGATCTCCGCCTTGGTTCAACAGAATTCAAAGGTGTGACTGACATAACAAAAGACAACCTGCATGTAATCATTAAAATGATATTAAGTACTTCAATCTTTTTTGTTGATATAATATGAACAGCTTTCCATTACGGAACAACTAGCTCCACTACTGTATTGCCAGTTATCGTCTAATGTCTTGATGTCTCCCTGTGAATCTTTATATCACCATCTGAACACAGGTTCACAGTGAACAAACGACCAGCAAAAGATCTCAGGTGGATTCCCCTGGGTCTAGGCCTCTGTAGGAAAGGTCAGGGGGTAAACATGCTCTCTCTGCATTCGGTACTGTATGCGTCCTGGAGTTCAAGCCAAACTCATTGCTCTACCAGTCCCTTACGGGTCTGGCTACCATAAGATGAAAGCAACTGCCTCATTAATCCTTTAGTGAGGGACAACTTTCACAACAAAATTCCCTGAAAGTCTATTTTAGCCCTGCACCAGACAGAGTTCCGCAGTCACTGCTGAGAAGCCTGCAAATGACAGCCAATTAATAAGCCTTTAAACTTACAAGTCAAGCATCACTTGTTGTGCTGCCCATAATGGAGTTTTATGGATATGAAAACGTTTTGATGGCTGTGTTGACTCCGAATGAATGTTAAAACTTAACGAGAAATATGGCAGCAGTACGAGAGGTGGTGAACAGTAAACAGCTTGTTTCAGGAACATACTGCAGAGTGACAAAGACAGAAACAATGGGAGGCCAGCTTCTAGGACAGTTACTTAAATCCCATTTCATCAATTCATGAGAATCCCACTTTCTACTATTCTGTGGGATAAACAATTAAGGCCTGTTCCCCAAATTTTTGTGTCAGTTATCTGTTTTCTGCTAACGAGATGTCACTAATATGTTCTGGAATGCCGTGTGAATGGACAATTTGATTGGCCACGGAGAACTTAATGATGTATACCAAATGTGGGGGGACAGCTTCTAAGCACGTTTGAGAGTTTTGTAGACAAACATACTTGTTGACAAGCCATTTCTGCCAGACTGAAATCCAAAATTAAGAGCAAAATGTTTCCAAGGTGCCACATCCCGTTAGCCAATCATGTCTTATTCGTTAGTGTTTTGCCTCAATTTGTTAAATTGTAAGGACATGGAGGAAAAAGACAACACTTCACACAGGCGGAAACATAATTAAAAGAAAAACAGTATATCTGCTCTCCTGCATTTAGAGAAAAACATGCTTGATTGTAGACCTGGATTCCTTTTAACTAATTAAAACACAAATCAAATACTGTGAGTTGTCCATTTACATAAATGCACCCAACTATTGTGATGATGTGGATTTTGTTGTGTTGTTCCTCTGTGCTAACAGCAGCTTATTCCGGCTTAATTTGTGCCACGGTGTCTTCCTGAGAGTAGACTCCAGTCATCTTTAAACGGCTCCATTTAAAATGCAATTTGATTATCTGCCAAATTGCTACCAAGTCTTTCCCTCTGAAGCTTTGGGATGAGGGGGTAAAAATTTTAATTAGCATTTGTACATAAAAGGGAGGTCTTTGCTGCATTTTGTACATGGCATCCCAGAATGACCACTACTTTCAAAGCACTGTCACCCTGGCGAGTTCCAGCTAATAGATCCAAAGGGAGAGGAGCAGGCGTGGCGAGGAGGAGGAGGAAACTCACAGCGGACTTCAGTGGCACCGACTAAACCCACAGGACACAGCATGTTTAAATAATCCAAAACTTTTCTTTAATCACAGAAAATTGGCTGGGACCTTTGGCAGGAGACAGCTGCTCTGCCCCATAGCCATTTAATGAGATTCACAGAGGGTTTCCCTTAAAATATTTACATCGTCCCATGGCATGGCAATATTGTCTTAGGATGGGGAGATACGAGCCAAGGAGGTGTGTTGAAGTTCCCCTAATCAATTTGCTAATTACTGGCGCAGCTACAGTATAGGAGAGCGGAGAGGAGTCCCTTCTGGCAAGCTGTATTCTAATAAACACTGAAAATTTTATTTACTCACAGAGCCAAGAGGAATTTTGAAGTGGGATTACAGCAGAGAGCTGATTGAGACAGAGCTGAGCTCTGTTGTGGTTGAGCTCTTAGTCTAAGGCCTGGTTCATAGTCAACGCAAGCTACGCTGACGCGGCTGTGAACGCGGCTCTACGCAAGTATTTTGGTTCACTCTGAGTGCGCGGGGGTCGCTGCCTAGCGTCAGCGCCCCTATCGGTTTGTGTGAAATAGCACAAAACTTGCACTCACGTGAAGTTACAAATTTGTGCACAACACACATTGCTACGCAAGGACGCATCAAACACCTTGCGTAGCCTTGCGTAGCCTTGCGTAGCTGGCGACAGCGTAGCTTGCGTTGACTATGAATGGGCCCTAAGGGTCGAAGAGAGGCTCAACATACAAAAGCCTCACTCAGGACCCACACCTCGCCATCTTATGGGGGGTCGGGAGGAGGGGGGACTCTAAAGAAGTACTACCACCAACAACTACTGTAAATACCATGACAAGGTCAAAGGGCGTCTAAAGAGGCTCCCAAGGTTACCTCAGAGGTTGCATAGCATTGACTCCAAACACACATCAACCCAGAGGGAAGCCATTGGCGACGCTGCTGCAGCTGCTATCTACAGTATAGGAAGCACAGGCTGGCATCCCACTAGGTTTGATGCCCCCCCTTCCTCCCCTGACTTTACACCACAGGAGCTGAGGGCAACCCTGAGCCTGTCAAATGAGAACAGCCCCCATCTTCTAAGAGGTTAGGGGCAAAACCTGCTATCTCTCCTCAACTGTAGGGGGACCTGCAACTAGACCTATGGCTAGGTCTCCTTCCTCCCTGTCTCTCTGGCCAATGACCTGCTGCCCGGTCAACCACAGGTCACAACGCCTCTGAAAAGGAGAGCTTGAAGGATATTAGCATAAGCTAATGAATAGCCACCAAAATAGCATAGTAAAGCACAATCAGTAGCAAGGCTGGGACCAAGCCCATATGGTAAAGGGTGTTCTAAAACTACTTTTTAAAATTGGAATATAAGGACTTCTGCTGACTTATTTTTAATATTTTTGTGCCTTTTTTTTCTTATTTTTTCTACTTTGTTGTCCAGCGCATTGGGTTCAAGAAACTAGCCCCTGGTGGAAAAACTGCATGACAAACTGGTAAATAGATATCAAACATCAAACTGTGTTGTAAAAGATAGAACATTGTTTGACACAAATCAAAAGAATATTCACACTAGAAATTGTGCTCAGAGAGCACAGACCTCACCCCATGAATGCATTTCATGGCTCTGTGCCAAGAAAACATGAATGGGTTCTAAGTTGGCCCATACTACACGCCTCCACCGAATTTCATGAAAATCGGTCTGGTGGTTTTTGTGTAATCCTGGTCCAAAATGAATGCTGGTGAATGGCCGGCTGTGTTTGGGCGTCTCCTGGACCCGGCCCGTGATTCAGAACCGCTCCAAAACATTACCTCTTGCCCTGGCTGTCGCTAGGGTGGAGGTAATCAATATAAAGCATATACCACTCTGTCATAGCGCTGCTAGTCTCACGATGCCAGACTTTGGAGATCGCCACCTCCGAAAGTCTAGAAACATCTCCAATGAAAATCGTTGCTAGACCAGCGCCGAAAAAAACAATGCTACCAATCAATGCCACTGCCTACATCTCCAATAGGGTGAAGGACCCACCTTACCGGAAATGATGTACTCCAAACAAACTGGAGTGGCGAATAAAAACAAAATGAAACATTCATCACCCCATTATGAAAGACCGCCCCAAAGATGTTGGACTGGTTCTTCAATGCAGTTTGTTTTTTTCAAGCTCTCAAATTGTTTCCACCCACTTTTAGCAACAAAACCTGGACAGATATCTTCAGCCTCTAGTTGAGTGCAGCATTTAGAGACTGACATGTGAGTCTATAGGCGTTGTCGTTTAAAGTTTCCCCAAATGACGAAATGTATTGAAAGGGCGACTGTAACTTATGCTGCCGATACAATTATTATCAAATCAACCAGTATCACAATATAGTCTGACTGCTTACAAAACACAAATCAAGAAACACTTACACTGATTCCAGCAGTTTTCCTGTTGTGTCTTTATTCCACCTATGAACCTCCCTCCTCGCTCCATCTCTCCTGTATGTAGCTGAGAACATGAATCTGATACCAAACAATCCCCTCTGGGTATTGAGGCAAAAACAAAAACACCAAAAAAATACCTGTTGCTGTGAGATTCTGTTCCCTCTCACCTCGACGCACGCCAGTCACAGCGGGCCGCTGTGTGGGGGTTCTGCGCTCAGATCACCATGGCGATGGCTCACTGCCTCGCTGGCTCCCTGGGGGCGGGCGAGGGAGCAGGTTGCCAACCAAGCCCCAACCAAAACCAAGAGCTTGGACAGGAGGAGAGGGAGGAGAGAGGGAGGCAGGCTAGAGCTGGAGAGATGCTCCGACAGGTACCTCCCGCTCATGTAATATCACCTGTGCACATCACCTACTGTACCCAGGCACAAAGTCAGCCTGTCCAGGAGCTGCACACCGCTTTCCCCAACCCTAAACACTCCAGCAAATAGCAATGCCACAACGAGGGGATGAGGGGAGTCAGACTGTTACAGGGGAACAAAGCTTTGAATTTCACTCCATAACCTTTAAAGGGGGGAAAAAATAGAACAAAAATGGTGTAGGTTCGCATGCAAAGGGCTGAGAACATCTGTTAGAGGGTAAATCATCTTCACGTGACAGAGAGACGCCTAGATGACATTACTGTGAACAAGACAAAAGGGCACCTCATTTTCAGCCCCGGGATCTTATTTTGTTTGTTTATGTGATTGTTGCTCTGCCTTTTCACACTTGAACGAACTCATAACACTGATATTCACAACGCACAGTGCACACCGACAAGACACAAACACATTGAGTGCTTGAGACTAATGCAAGGCCTACAAAAGGCAAATGCAATTAGTAAGTATGGTGATTCAAAAGTTAACCTTCTTTTTAATATTCACAGCTACTCATTCTGTTCCTATAGTGCTCTCATCCAATTGTGTAGTATGGCTTTAATTCAGCCTGAAATAGAGAGGACCCTTGTCTGATGTGTCAGGCTTACAAATATAGATGTAGTGAATGTACAATATGTTGTAGCCAGCTCTGAGACAGGGGATAAGGGGTGAGAATATTTACAGTGGATTCAAAGCTGAGTTTTCCCTTCGCTACTGTGCGAATGCAGCATTGAATTTCCATTAAAAAAAAAAACATGGTTGAACAACTACTCCAAGAGGATGGCAATTTGTCTAATGAGTTAATTGGTCACCGATTTAGCCAATACATCTTACTGCTTGCGTTTGGACCACACCCAAATAACGTCTTGGCATGCAGTAGCTGACACTTGCCGTTAGCTCTTACAAATCCTTTAAGAGGTCCCACGATTTTACTCATTTATCTGCCTTCAACACAGGTATTTCACAGAATAGGGAGCAGAAAAACAGAATAAAGTGACTCACTAACCCGTGGCAACGAGATGTTGCTTTGGAATGAAAACAACCAGGCTACACCTCACAGGCTAATCCAGCTCATTTTAATCTGATACAGGATTGTTTACTCGTTTACAGTGACTGCCACAGTCGTTAATCAGCGCCAGGTGGCGTGTCCGACTGAGCCGCAGGTTGCAGAAAGGGGCCTCACCTTTGGACGGTGTCTAAAAAGTGGCCACTTTCTCCTTGAGCGTCTATCCTTAACTCTGCTCTTCTCCACCTCCCTGTCCCAAAGTGGCCAACTGGGAACGGTGTTCATGTGCTGACGTCCCCACTAACCTTGGCCAGTGTTAGGATTACTGTGCATTTACACTCAACGCTCTCCTCTTTCCTTAAGACTTATTAAGAATGATAATGAGCTCGGAAAGGGGCAGCATGTCCCTTTCTCGGTCTTGTGAGCTCTCTCTCTCTCTCTCCCTCCCTCCCTCCCTCCATCCTTCTTCTTCCACTCCTGCCGCCTCTATCTATCTCTCCCCCTGTGCCTCTACTGCACCCTCTCTCTCTTCTTATTGAAAGGGCCGAGGACAAATTACCAAAAAGGCCATTTTCATCTATGAACTGGAGGATTTAATCGATACTTATTTCATGCCTTCAAAATCAACCCTATATTACTGTTGTCTGTGTGATTTGTTTATTTTGCCCTGGAATATTCCTTCAGTCGTACGGGGGGAAATGCTCGGGATGCAATTCACCTTGAACCTCCATTATATTGGATTTCTCTACTGGTTGATCAAGCATGCAAAAAGGACATTTCCCTGGCACTAAAATAAAAACAATAATGATGATTAAAAAAACATGAGCGCTATTTGTGCTTCTAGTACTGTGTGTTGAGGGCGGTATTTTTACAAGGTGAGGCCCTACAGTGGTAGTAATGTGAATTTGGATACAAAATCATTACATCTGGCCATTGACTATGCTCAAGTGTGAGGAAACAACAGTAATAGCTCTTGAAGCCTGTCAAACGCTGCCTGGGATTATTGACGTTTGTTTTGACATCAAAGACCAGAGGTCCAGCACCAAGGTCAAACTGAAAAGGGATGCACAAGGGTTTAGTTCTGCCCACCCGTGACAGATACATTTCTGACCGGCAACATGGTGGCTGGGAGCATAACACGCTGATTAACCAATGAGATTCACTTCTATCTCTCCGAGTGGTCTAAAGAGCGCCACACTGAGACAACATTTCAAGGGTCAGCGTTGAGTGATCCAATCAAGAGACCTAAAGGATTGCACCCCCCCTCCCCATAAACAAACAACTCAAAATAACGATGCGACGGTAATTACGACGGCACGGCGCAAACATCACCCCTCTCCAAACTACCTGCTCTCGCCGTCGCCGGGCCCCGGCAGCTGAGATCATTTTGGATGCAGACGGCAGCAGAGGAAGGAGGAGAGAGGCAGAGGAGAAGGAGAGGAGGACAGTATGTGTGACAGATGGACGTTGCAGTGGCCCATCAGTGTGTGTGTGTGTGTGTGTGTGTGTGTGTGTGTGTGTGTGTGTGTGTGTGTGTGTGTGTGTGTGTATGGGAGGGGGGGAGATAGACACCTGTACCATTGGTGTGACAGAGAGGGCTGGCTGGTGTCCAGCAGGAGGTAGACCTCCCGACAGCAAGCGTGCCGTCACGTTCAGAACTGAGGGAGTTCGGGGGGGGGTGGGGGGTGGGGGGGTCTGGGGAGGGAGCTGAGGACCGTTACTGCCGTGGCACGGCCCACTACGGTCCGACTCACTAACCCCCCTGGACCGCTATGCTCCGACTCGCTAACCCCCCTGGAACACAACAGCACTTCTGTTGGCGAACGCCCAGTTGTACGTCATCTCACAACATCACACACTCTCATCTGCATTAGAAGGAGAGCTTTTTCTTTTTGATACTCGATTGATAACATGGTACAGGGAATAGCGGAAGGATGTCGGAGCCTGGCTTTGTCATTCATTTCATGCAGAATGCAAATAAGATTGTTTGCCTACCTAGGATGTTACTTGACTACTTGATTGTATGTCGTTAGTGACAAGGACACTCAGGTGTGTGCCTCTGTTTCGTATGCATGACTAACGGCATCCCAGTGTCGTTAATACATGAGATGGTATATCATTGCAGTGGAGGTCTGAATCTGAACACATATTATTCTCAGTCATCTTGCTTAAAACAAAGAGGAAAAAAAGTTTCATGTTTACCTTGTGTGTAAATACCGCTTGCATTTTAATATGGTAGGTGGTTTTCCTTGAATGATGTCTGTTTAACCAAAGACAGGGGAGAAGAGAAAACAAGAGTCATTAATTACTTATGTGAGCCATTGCGTGAGACAGACAATAAACCTGCCTGGTCGCCATGGATATGACATATTTGCTCTGGAAACAACACAATAATTAGCAAAGGAGAAAGATCCGGTAGGAATATGGGAGAGGTGTCGTGTTTAAAGTGCCAGTGATCTTTTCCCCCTCTCTCTCTATACACTGGTGATGACAGTAATTACTAAGCATACACAGACTACAGAACGACACATAAAACAGAACAGTAAAAAAATTATAATAAAGACTGAAAGTGAACAATGTCTTGTGGTGATGAAGTGTAGATGGCATTGTTAATCATTGTCATTGTCTTGAGAATAATTGAGATTTAAACTTGAATGGTAAGTACATTCTGCTTCGAAGCCGATGAACATAGGTTACTTGCAGTCGACATCTCTTCACAAGGTAAAAGTAGAGGTACATTGAGTTAATTTTGTGTGAGTGTGTGTGTGTGTGTGTGTGTGTGTGCATCTTTTTTACCTGATCTGATCATTTATAACTTACAAGTGCTTCTCAAGAGGCGTTCTTACATAAGTCTACATTCCCTGGGAAAGGTAGTGTTGCTGAAGTCACAGCATCTTTAATGCTAGCCTATTAGCACTTCTAGTCAGTGCCAGCACTACTACAGTGCAGTGTTGTTGCTCCAGCAAAAAAATGTCTTGAAATATACTCATGAAATAGATCCCTAAAAAGGCAACTCAATATACCATAGAAAATGAGTAGGGTAGATTTCTTAACAGATCAATTTTATTTCACCATGAGGACAATAACTTCAGGACATCAAAATAGTATCTCCCCAAACTGAAACTAAAGAGTTAGTTGTGGGAGTTTGTTTCCTTCCAAAGTCCACCTTTTTATAAATGTCACGTTTATGAATTTACAGTTGTCTATAACGCAACCGTATAATCCTGATGCTAGTGAAGGCGGAGAAGATACACTCATCAAACGCTGTAGGCAACTTCCGCATTTTGTGGAATTAAATATTGCATCGCTGCTTTTTAATCAGCTGGATTCATACAAGACAGGAATTGTTTACCAAACGAACATAGGCTACTGTTAATAGTAAAACACAGAATGGTAAATCCTCACAAATAGGTCTGTCGAAGATTCTCATAATATTCCGTTTCATGTCGCCAACAACAATCACCTGTTTAACACAGGCTACCTGAGGAGTCCCGCAAACTTATTCTCAACAATAGCCTCAACGAAAATTATGTGGACTACACAGTTGTATCCGAATATCCATAGGCTACGTCTATGTTTATATTCCTCTTTTAAAAGTATCAAGAAACTGAGGAACGAATACGGTTGAGCCTACTATCGTTTCAGCAACCTACAGTAGCCTTTACTGTACTTGGGCGCAATGCCTGTAGTAGACAGCAAGCACTCACAGGAAAAGTTGCAACGCCGTCTCAGCTTGACAATGGTGAAGCGAAATGCATGGTCATATTTTAGTCATAACAAAAGTTTGTAATTTGACAGGTTTCCATTGTAAAGTTTTAAAAGAGCCCATATCAGTATTATCACAGACACGATACCTCTGAGTCGCTCCACTCCAGCCTACTCCTGTCTGCGCTGCCGCGTTGAGGTAGGCTAGGGCTGTCAACGTTCACTGTTAAACCAGCTATATAGGTGTTATTGTGCGACATATGACAATGTTTGATGCCGAATGACAGGGATGGTCAAGTCAGCGAACGGCGGAGACTACTTTTATGTTGTCCCGCTTTTTGAGCAATATCAGAGGAATGGGTAACGCAGTTGAGGTGAAAATTAAAACTCTTACCTGCGCTTCGCTGTCTCTCGGTGACTTTCCAACTAAAGGGCTGTGTGTGTTTAGGGTGGATTGTATGAGAGCATGCGTGATTAAAGTTGTCACATTTTTCAGTTTTTCTTGTTTTATTGTTGTATTTTCCAATTTCTTGCATAGGGTGAGTCGCCCGGAAGATCTGCCCTGGAGACCGGCTCCGAGTGGGAAGAGGAGTCCTAATTGAATTTCTCGGTTAGCAGCTGTGGGATGGAAAAGCTGGAACGGAATCCTGATGTCATTCTCCATTCAACTTTCCATGTCAAGAATAGATATCTAGCATATGTTCAGAAACTATGGATTGCAATTTAGTAATTTAGTTAAAGTGCATGTGTTTTAACCATCATTTTGTAAGAGCTGGGTCATTTGTACATTTTGTCATTTTCTGATCAATGATGTGCTTAATAAATAAACTATATTGAACAGGTCAAAGATTGTGTTCATGCACATTCTATTTGGTCTAATATAGACTACACATTGCACTTAGTTGAGCTTTATTAAGATAAAACATATAATACACACCCCTCTCCCCCTGTCTGTCCCCATTGTAGGCTACATAATTACAGGTAGGCTATAGTCTACTGTAGAATATTCTGAGCTTCAGACACCTTGAAGGTATTCCATGCCCAAAGCCCATGGGAGTAGAGGGGCTGTGATAATGTATTTAAAACTTGAACTTTTCCTTATCTAAATTCTACAGTCTTGTGAACTATTGACAAACAGATTATTGCCAATTAGCAGTTTTGTGATGTGCCCTGTTCTACATAATAAAGAATCCAGAGGATCGATAGCACAGTCAACTAACAAGGTAGACAGTGCTTTGATCTAGAGGTTCCTTGTAGGGATTAGGCAGCATGCAGACACTGTAATAGTACACATGGCTCACCTATAGTATAGTAAGATTAGTGAACTTGCTCTAAATTAGTTTTCTAGTTTTTAAATATCACATGGCACTACTAAAATATTTCAGAACCCTTTGATCCTGCAAATATCTCCTCATCATAATATCGATTTGCCTCAGTTCAGTTTGAAGTGAAGATGTTAAAGTGTAGGATAGCATTGCAAGTGTTGAATATAGCATTTACATTTCTCTCATCAATTGGATAGCCTTTAACACTTTAAGCTATTAAAGTTGAATAAATTCACATTTAAAATGTTCTACTTTATAAATACACAGTGTGCATACTTAATCTGGATGTGGGCCTGCAATGTATTGCTCAGAGTAGTGCTGCTTCTGCACAATATTTTAAACATACCAATCAGTGATTTCTCACCTCAAATTGAGCTAACTTTTATACACAGATAATTCAGAACATGTTAGTTATACCTAAGACAATATTGGGGTCAAAATCAATCATTTAAGTCCCATACCATGTTGCTGCATCACATATGCTGTGCAGTATATAGCCCAGCCACCCCCTGCTCAGTACTGGGGTGGGATGTAGCCATCCATCAGTGAGTTCCTCCTGATGTTGCAATACTGTGATACAGAATAATAAAGAAGTAAGAAAGACCAGAAAATCAATAAATTATTCTGCAGATCACTTGATTCGGTAATGATCCAGTCCATATCGTCCACCATTGATTCATATAGGCCTGCTCTCAAGGGCGTACCAAACACGCCCCAGCCCTGCTGACTCCTTTCGCCACTGTCACCAATAATTATAAAACATTGAAAGCTAATCACAAAAGGTATCACAAGGTTAGAAAAGACACCTTTTTTTCTTTCTTTTTTTTGGGGGGGGGGGGGGGGGGTTAAATAAGCTCCCTCTGTCATATTATTAGGCCTATATAGAGCATACAGGATGTGGCGGTGTTTAGTATCAATCTGTAAAATTGCAAAAGATTGGAATGCAAAAAAAGGGGAAGAATGTTGCAGCTAGCTAGCATATATCACTGGAAGGCTCTTGATATATAGCATATATAGACTTGGTAATACAGTAGCAGAACATATTGTTCAATTCAGTAAGAATAGGGAGCTTTACACTACAACTGCAGGTCAATTCACCCACCAACAGAGGCAGGGTTGGGTATATCAAGTTACCCTGTGCAGTTATGTGAAACAGACTGGGACCTCTCTGAAAGTGAGATATTATTTAAGATGTTTACCTTCTTAGCTTTTCAATTGTGTCTCAATAACATATAGATCCACTGGTGATGTGAATATGTTGTGAACAAGGGTCATTTTCCGTAGCAAAACTGACATTTCGATCAATTAAGAAGACACATGCCCTCCACAAGCTTCCTGACTATCCACTGGCAAGAGCCTGCAAGGTCGACTGTTATTTTCAGTCACATTGCATGGGAGGCCAGGGAACTGGCATTCACCTTAATTAGATAAAGACATGTACAAATGTCCTCTAGCAGGCGGCTGTCTTATGGAAGTTAACAGTGGTGGCAGCTGCCTATGTATGGTAAACAGGGAGCATTTTTGAAAGGTGATGGGGGATATTGCGGAGGAAGGGGGCGGGGAACAGCAGATTGGACAGCTGTTGCTGCGTCCACCTAACAGTGCTGACTTAGAGCTAATGCTCTATCAAGCCTTTGTATATGTTTTTTCAGTGCATTTCAGCAGCACATGCACGCCATGTTTAAGGCGGTGTGGAGCCCCATTTGGTGTGACAGATGCATCCAACACATGAGCAACAGAGGGCACGAGCTGAAATGCCTCAGCCAGCGAGGTGCTTTCATTGTCAAAACTTTAGGGAACGCAGCAAACTTCCTACTACAATATGGAAAATATGAGATCACCTCGAAAAAATCTGTCTTCTTTTTTTTTTTTCCTTAGATAGGTTTTATTTTGTTTTACGGGCTATGAAAACAGGTAATATTATAAGGAAACAAGTTGAATACAATCTTTTGTTGTTTTTGTCCATGACAATGTGTTTTCTCCATCTACGGTATTTACACGTTTAACTGGTGGACAATACCAGGTAGGTGGTTACTTCCTCAATCACTTCCAACAGGAAGTGAAGGTGTGGGACCCTTGTCAAGCACTGCACTATGACAACATCAGAACCCACACTATCACAAATACGTTCACATAGGAACAAAGTCCCATATCTCAAGTTTATCTGAGAGATATGTTTCTTAAACCAGTCTGCTTTAGACACAAGACTTTATTTTTATACACTCAACATGAAAACTGCTTTCATAGGCAAGGTAATTAGGAAACTGTGATATGCCGTTTGTTTTAAAAGACATGATAAGAGGCTGTATTTACCCCTGAATATGTGCCCGCTGAAACAATGCCTCTAAACAACGCTGGCCAACGAGCCATATGGTGATGATAAGATGCATGAGTTAAAATCTAATTTTAATAAATTCCTAATCAGCTTGGAAGGATACTGAAACAACATGGTTAATGGCAATGTGTGGAGTCAGCAAGGTCTTTCGCACTCGTGGTCTTTAATAAGATTTGAGAGGCATTACAACAACACAAGCAGTCAGTGTCACGTTGAACTGCTCCCTCTGTCTGTTACCGTGGCACAGGGAGAAAGGAGACGGCGAATTAGGAAAGCTGTGGGAGGAAAACATGGTCATCTGTTTCAAAAGAGCTGAAATCTGATCTCCGGGGGGGAGAGGGAGAGAGTTGGAGGTAGTGTATATCACATATCATCTCCCTATGATCGTTCACGCTTTCTAATTACAGAAGGTGAGCAGGGCCATCATTTTATCGTATTTGTTTTGCATCACTGCAAAAATAGAAAATGAGGGCTCGCCAAGCTGCACCAATTTACTTCGTTTCGTCCTTGATTAAAAGAAAATTAATTGCCACATCTCTCATTATGTTGCGAGCAGCATTTGATGACTCCAATGGAAAAACTCCAAAACAAGAGGCAGTGGCTCAGGAGTGAGAGCTCGACCTGCTCCTGCAGGAGACAGAACAGTCCTCTAATGATGAAAACAAACAGACCCTCTTAAACAGAGGCATCACAAGACAATGTCAAAGATATTAGTCTTAATCTCACATCGTTTCGAATCATGCTGTGGATGGAGAGTGCAAGAGACCGTGGAACCCTGCTGTTCTCTGAATAACATTTGCTCTTCTTTGGACCTGATCCTGTAGAATCGTGGTTGTAAAAGAAAAAATAAATTAGTCTAATTTTGGAGAAACACTCCAATTCCAACTCCAAACAATTTCGGAGAAAGTAGCATTGCACTTTCAAACAATGAAGTGACCAATGAGACAGGGGGTATTAACGCTAATCTGGTCCGGAATAAGGAAAATAAACATTCTCCCCAGTTTTGCTCAAAATTTCCCCCCTGTAATGGAAACTTCTCAGATGTAAATCCATCCACCCTACTGTATGTGGGCTTGTCCCTGCCCCTTCCCCCTACCACTCCTCTCTGTCTAAGCCACCATATGTCTCTGCGGATCAACTTTAGGGGTTTTCAGTGAGCGTGGTGTATGATTACATGAGAATTTTACCCAGAGAGGGTCTCTAGGAGGCCTAAAATGCTAAATGCTATTTTAGAAATGAAATCCTCTTTCATGCGCTTGCACCTGTCCCCTGTGAAGAGAGCAGACGCCTGATAGAGCAGGCCTGCCCTTGACACACACCTAATTCTGAAATATTTATTAGCTTTTGACACTCTTTAATGTGGAGGGCTGGGACAAGGGGGTAGTCTGTGCCTCTTGCACTTGTTTGGCTATACTTACTTTGTCTTCCCACTCTACTGAGCTGTTTCAGCTGCTTAGGACTACAACCACACGCACATTAAACATGACTGGCTTTAGTACGCCAATGACCTCTGGCAGGGTCACCTGACACCAACATCCCTCCCTCCTCCCTCATGGTTGGATGCAATCAACAAAGCTGAAGTTAATGTTGTGTTGTTATTATGTGTGTGTGCGTATATGTGTGCTTGCTTATATGCACACTGGGGGAGGTCACTTTTTGGCACGCCTCATCAAGTCATCATGAGTGCAATGGAGACATCTGAATAATTGATTAAAATAATGTAAAGTAATCCAGCAAGCTTTCATTCTTGGCTCACCTGCTCCCCATTCTGAGACTGTTCTCAGTTGACAGGGGACGGGGGGACATTTAAGGACATGTGAGAGACACAGGGGAGCGCATTTTACCCACCATTACCTGGGTATGTGTGTGGCCGTCTCTTTTTTCTCAGGTGTTCACACAAGGTTTTCCATCTCAGTTTGGTATTTAGACACTTATGATTCGACTGTGACCAACATTCTGAGGCCTGCCGTACACAACCCTCAACCCCAAAGGGTGAATACCGCAAGAGAAAGTTACACTAAAGTTACCCAGGGAGAAAACCTCAGGAGAAACTTGAGGGGAACTTCCATCCACTAACTGGAACCTTGCAGGTTCATAAACAAACGTAGTGTTGAAAAGATGTTGGTTCTTTACACACTGCCTGGCGTGGTCCTGAATCTTCCTCTCACAACATGTGATTTGTTGAAATAGCATTGGGATGGGCTGAGTTTTGTACAGTACGTCACCATGAGGGGTGTAAATCACTTGATATGGGGGTATCCTTGAAAGCCCAGTCGAATATACCAAACTTCCCTGGTAGGGACGGGACTCTACAGCTGCTATCCTGACACAGCACTCTCATTTAATACGGTGTCATAGTTTAGAGGGCAAACTATGCTGGGAGGATAAAAGAACAAAAAAAGACAGGCTCTCACAAAAGCACAACTTCATTCTTAAAACAACCTAGCACATGCCACCCATGTTTGAGGCAGCTTCACAGCCCAAGCAGATCCGTATGATGTGGCAGTAAATAGCCCCCACCCCCCTCCTCACTTTTGAGATATCACCCACTGAAAGTGTTCAGTTTTAGGATATGGATAGGTCACACCTGTTGTGGAACTTGATAGAAGGCTTATTTATAAACTTTCAGAGAGCTCTGAATTCCTCCTACACTGAAAACGCTGACATACAGACAGGGAGGGGCGGGGTCAGCTGAAATGCTTGTTTATGAACAGAGCAGCAACTGGAAAATCCATAAAACTCTGAAATGAGGAAATTAATAAGCCATCTGATCAGGTTGCTTGGGGGGCGCATTTGGGTTGAGAGAGGAGGTTGTGGTTTGGAGTATCACATTAGAGGGGGGGGAGGGTTCATCTCCAGGCAAAAACAATTCTGGTTCAATCCAGTTATAACCACCACCATTATCTTGAAATTATCTCATTTTGTGAGGTCTACTTTTTCAGTGTCTCACCAAAGACCACCACAAAGCAAGGGTCTGAATCAGTGAAATAGTACAGTAGTCTCAACACAATGTATGTCAAACTATGCATTTCTTCACTACTATTTCAGACTACATCAAACAGTTAATTCCTAAACTACCCTCACTGACAGCTGCGTGGTCTGGACTGCTGCCGTTTGTGAAAACACACCTTAAATCATAGTCCTTTGTATAAGCAAAGTGACCTCAACCAATGACAAGAGCCTTAGTCACGATGTATGAAAATATAAATGCATGGGCTGCCTCCATTCTTCAAAAGCCAAATGCTGAACCTTGCTCCAGGAAAAAAGGCAAAAGTCAGCAGGGGTACAGAGAGGGGTCTTAATATATTGCCTAAATTTAGATACCGAGTTATGGCCTGGGGGGTATTTGGGTGGGATCGTGTGACGTAGGAAGGTTTATAGAAATGCTGAGTGCATTTGCAGTATAAGAGCGAATATTATGGTAGTGGGGGAGTTATCAGCAGTGACTGATAGCCTGACAGGTGCTGACTGATGCACAGTGTCAGATGAACATCCCATTTCGAAAGTTGGTGACTTTTTCATGCTCATGTATCCCTTTTTGTGTTTTACACATCAATTTGTATAGTCAGAAAGGGGTAAGTCAAACGACATGCATTGCCCTGTAGTTCTTTTGACAGACACTGATTTTCACAATTGCTCACTGTAAGACATTTTCTTCTGTTTTCACTCTTTATATACATATTTAAAACAACAGATGTAATCTGACAGTATCGGTCACAATATCACAAAAACATCACAAAAATATCACAAAAATATTTTGGATAATATATGTGCAGGCTAGATTATCAATTTGAATTATGTTACATTACATTCTCAGTAGCACCATTAGAAAGAGGTTGTACTAGTCGATTCAAAACCGGCATCAGATGAACAATTAGCATGGGTACTAATAGAAGGATCATCATATTCTGCTGAGACCCCTCTGCTTTGTCCTTGTGCTCCACTACCATGTAATGTTGTTCCTTTAACATTCACCCAGGTTCAAATCATTCTGCACCAGTCAGGAAGTTAGAAGGTCTAGATTGCGCACCAGTAAGCAGATACTTCAACTTTATTATGGACATCTGGGTATAAAATTAGTCATCTCTGCCAATACCAGCGAACCTAACAAGCGAACCATGTGACAAGACGCAATACCAGACAAATCGATGGCACCTAACAGATTGCATTGCTGAGATTCCACTGCTGACAGGCCATAGGATAGTTTGGGCGTTAAAAAATAGCGACATCTTTTAAGGTGACCCCCAGAGTGCTCCTCATACAATTACAAGAGACAGAAATCCATTTGCAACTGTGCTACGCATTGAGATTACATGTTACTTTAGAGCCCTGTTGCAAATTAATTCGAGGTTCATTGCATGTGTTATATAAATGGATGGTGGTAGGAAAATTAAATCTCAGTATTGCACAATTCTATATTGTCTGATTTCTGCAGAGGGTGTTTAGGATCACTGTGGTTGCCATTCAACAGGGCAGCAGGGCAAGCTTCCAGTAATTTTAACTCTTTAATAAACTCAGCCACTTGGGAGGAAGAGCAGTGATAGGCATTTGAGTACAAAAGGCCTACAGTACAGTCTAGTCTAAGCACTCCTCTCAAACAATCAAATAATCGAAAGGTTTGAATCCCAATCTGAAGTATGCATATCTGGTTTTCAATTAAACTGGCCTCTGCATTACACAAAAGCAACCATCTCACATGGGACCGATCAGGTGATTGGCGTCCAAACGTGTTTTATGGCTCTATACAACCAGTCCTATAATGCAGACATGAAGTAAAATATGCAATTACTTTCATTCATAATAACTACTGTCGTTATAAACTGTAATAAGCTACTATAATTTACTTCATGCATGTGAACTTGAGATCTGCCCGCTTTCCCCATATGAACCGTTCAGTATAAATGTGGTCTGAATTCAGCTGATCTGCTTGTAAAATTCTGTCCTCACAGACAGTGAGGGCACTGATAAAGACTTTTGGTCGCTTGTGCTAATAGCCAGGTCAGATCCATCAACCCCTGCTACATCTACGCTCCTGCTGCTGTCCATTTGAACCAGCACCGATCACAGTAGTAGTCATCCCCTAGTTTACCTCACTGCACGGCGCTCTGGACCCTGGCGCCTGACACCGGCCACATATGGAAACCTTGTGCGCGGTGTCAACGGGGCAGCCCTGCCAGGTATGGATATTGGAGCACTTCGTACCCTGTCAAGGGACCTCGGAGCCATGTGTCGACATGTACTGCACTGTTAGCTACATCGCCTGGTCATATCGGGGACAGGAAAGAAGAGACGGAACAGAAGCGCTCCAGATGTTCTCCATCAGAAGGCCACGGGGGAACTCCGTTACCGCAACACCTGGCTCAGTGAAGCTGTTTGTGGCAGAGAGATGCTCTTTCACTACGGCCGGACTATCTGGTCAGGAATAGACCGCACACCTCGTTTACATAGGACGATAGATTAGACAGCCTACAGTATTGGGATAGGTGATTGATTAGACAACTTAAACCCATGGACTCCTGGAGCATCAGGACCTTCGGCGTTGTATAGCCTAGCGGCAGGCTGTTTTCACTGATTAATCCATGCTCTCTCAGTTTCCATTCTATGTTACTTCTGCTAAATATTCATAACCATCATTGACTACAGTTTTATTTGTATTATGTATGCTATGGATATAAATAATCCCGGCAAGATATACTGTCATCTGCATTTACATGTATGGTGATGTTACTGTATATATACTAGATATTCAGACACTGTGTACACTGGATTTAGTGACACTATACACTAGGTAGAGTCATTCAGGTGCCGGATGGCCTGGGGGAAGAAGCTCTTCCTGAGTCTCTCTGTATTCTCTGTGTAGGTGGTACTTTTTCCCTGACCGAAGCAGAGCAGGGTCCGTTGCCTGGGTCGCTGGGGTCCTTCAGGATTCTGTTGGCCATCTTGCAGGTAGATGTCCTCGAGGTGAGGGAGTGTCCCCCCTAAGGTACGTTCAGCTGACCGTACCACTCTATGTACTGTAGAGCCTTGCGATCGTGTGTGCTGCTGTTCCCATATCAGGAGGTGATGTTCCAAGTCAGGATGCTCTCAATCGTGCATGAATAGAAGAAGTTGTCTGAGGTGGTACAGTTTCATCACTACAGTTTCTATGTGTGTTGACCATGACAGGTCCTTGGTGATCTCGACACCAAGGCATTTGAAGCTGTCCACTCTCTTCACAGGGATCCTGTTGATGATTAAGGGGGGTAGTTCCTTTCCTGCTTCCTCCCAAAGTCCACCAGCATTGTGTTGCTGACATTCAGATGAAGTTTGTTATCCTGACACTACTGGGTCAGGAGACTCACCTCCTCCAGATAGGCCACTGCTGTCATTGGCAAACGTCACGATGGAATTGACGATGGAGTCAAAGGTAGTAGTAGCGGGGACAGGACACAGCCCTGGGGGGCTCCCATGTCGAGGGTGAGGGAGGATGAGGTGTGGTTGCCTACCTTTACCACTTGGGGTCTATCCGACAGGAAGTCCAGGATCCATTTACATAGGGCTCTAGCCCCAGGACCCTGAGCTAGGTGTCAGGTCTGGGTGGAGTTATGGTGTTAAAAGCTGGACTCTAGTCAATGAACAGCAGTCTCACATAACCCGACACGTTCCCCTTGCTCTTGTCTAGGTGGGATAGGGTGGTGTGGGAGATGTGGGTAATCGCATCCTCTGTTGGGTCTGTATGCAAACTACAGGGTCCAGTGTGCTGGGCAGTGAGGAGCAGATATGGTCCTTGACCAGCCTCTCAAAGCACTACATCACCACAGAGGTGAGAGCTACTGGGCGATAGTCATTGAGTTCTACTATGGTGAAGTTTACGGTTGATAATCTTCACTATAACGGTGCATTTCTGTCTGTCAGCCTGTATCCCAAATATCTTCACAGCCTTCCACTGTATGAAGCTAATATGCAGCAGGTGTATTGCTCAGGACCCAAAGACATGCATGCGTGGCAGAATACTGTATTCTCCCGTCCATCTAGTGTTACAGTCAACCCCATATTAAGGGGCACCTTACAACGCTAACATTACTAGGAGATAGCTAGCTATAGATAGCCTTCCATTAGCATGCCATGGTCAAGCCCTACACTCCCCCCCCCACCACTACACTGTGCTACCTCGCGAGTGGTTGCCCCGTCATTCCGTGGCCCCTGCGGTCATTCGACACAGTCACAGCTCTTTTCCTGGGCCCGCAGTGGTGGAATGAACTGCCCAATGACGTCAGGACAGTCTCTGCCCATCTTTCGCTGCAGGATCAGCTCACCTCACCAAGAAATATTACAGGAATCCTCCCTCTTAATCACCTATTGTATTTATATTGTGATACTCTTGCACTTTGGCTTTAGCACTACATTATGGTTTTAGTCACTTATAATAATAATAATAATAATAATAATAATAATAATAATAATAATAATAATAATAATAATAACAATGACATTTTATTAGACTTGTGTACTTATCAAAGAAGATGCACTTGTGAGTTCTGGTGAGTAGTAGTACACTGACTGTTAAATGCAATTATTGTATAAATATAGTCTCTCCGCGGTGGCATGGCTTCTTGTCTCCCACCTTTTGGAAAAAAAAAAAGTTTTTCCACTGTATAGTATGGCCCTCCATTTTCAACGTGCTGAAACTTCCAGTCTTCTTTTACATTTCCAGTGACGCCATATTTCCTCACTACTGACATTGGCAGGAACACGTTACAGCGGATAACGGAGACATTGGACAACACTTCTTTCCATTTCCATTAAGAACAGAAAAAAAGAGCAGTTGGATCCCTGTAGGATCCATTTGCCATGACAAATAGAAAAAATGTGTTTGCCCTGTGACCGGGTAAGGGTAATGTATTGGAATCTTCGGTCAGATCATGGACAAAGTTAGTAAAATATTAGTTATTATTATTATTGTTGTTGTTGTTTTTATTGTTATCATTACTGTGATAATATTTAATAACAGCATATTACTTAGATATAAACATATTACCTCACAAACAACTGACACTTCACTCTCTGGACATGTTTGCGTAAACTACATCCTGATTAGTAGAGTGGCCCTATGTGGATATGTAGAATATGTATAAAATGTGTTATGTATTTCACCATAAATCCTAAATTATTATTTATTTAATTTCATTATTTTTCTAAGTGTTTTCTAAGCTTTAAGTTGTGTCTAAGTAAGTGTAAGTAGTTTTGAGAGCTTTATTAATTTTATAAAACATTTATTTTCCTCTTTTTGATGTCATCAACGTTGCACGCAAGATTCCTCCTTAGTGCTGAGAGCATTCTGAGGAGAGTTCAGTGAATACCCAACCAGAGTGCACACAGTATCAAAGTATTGGCTAGATCCTATTCTCATTCTATGCAGAATAAATCAACCTGCAGTCATCCAGCAAGCAGAGGTCCGATCTGTCATTTAATATACAATGCAGAATTAGAGTACATGAACACAAGACCAGACTGGTGGTCACATTGGTGCCGTGAACAATACAGTGACAGTGAATGTAAATTGTAATTCAATCATATTGAACAAATAAAAGAATAGCAACAAACTACATATACAAATGTAATATTATTCAAAAATGATAAAATATTAGTAATAATTAAATACAGAGATATATTGCAATTACATGGGAATACAATACAAACACATTTACCAGCGCACCAATGATTATTTTTGGGTCGTTTTTTTAAGGGAAAGGTTGCAGAAATGTTGCCCAATATGTTTTCTAAAGAGATCGTTTAACTTTTTTTTTAATTATTATCTCTGCACAAATAAATCTACCACAGATGTTTAGAAACACCATTAGCTATACCTGTAATCAATGTAGTCTACAATAGGTGGCAGCAGTGGGTAAATAGAGCATCACCGGGAAAATGGAGAAGAAGACTGGAAGCTTCTCCCCTTTGAAAATGGACGATGCTGTGGATATGTGCTAGCTAGCTAATGCAACCGTTAGGATGCAAGCAGCCCGGCTCTCGAACCTTATTGTAAGAGGGGCATGTGATGACCACAGGGGGGCATTGCATTTCCCACAGGTCTCACATAAATACATTGCCTACATTGATGGGCCTATTATTAACCTACTAGCGCAAATTTTAAAGGTATACTATGTACAGTAGGACCCCACTCAACTGAACTTCAGAGATCCGAACCTCCCAGTCTACCGGACAGGCTTAAAAAACTTTCTTTTTTTTACTTTTTTGCCTGCTATCTGGTTACTGGTGGGATTTTCATTACAGTACTGTATCCTACTGTGAATAAAAACAGAACTGTATGTTGCCTGTAGGCTGTAGCCTACTGTCACGTTTCATTTCTTTGTTACTCTAATGTCGAGCATAAAACGCAAACGAGTCTGCTGCGCGAGAGCTGCATTCCTTGGTAGCCAGAAAGCGCGTCAGCAACCTGAAGCAGAGGAGCATTGAGTCATTTTTCGTTCCCAGTTAATGGACTTCAGGAACACAGACGTGTTGTGAGCATGTAGATTAGCCTACTAGACCTACTGTATTTGTTAAATAATAGCCTACAGCCTAGGCCACGTTAGCCTACATCGGTTGTTTTAGAGACTTTCTTTTAGGCTACAATAGCCTAAGACACGACAACTTGTCTGTCATTTCATTTATTTATTTATTGATTATCATTTGCTCTAATTGTTCTAATGTTGGGTTGTTTTTAGGCTATACCATTTTGTTCTGCGAATACAGTAGCCTATCGATGCAGCGTATGCCTCATTTGAGAATAAAGTACTGTATTTGATCAAAGCACGCACTCAAGTGGACATTCGTTTATTTGTATTATAGGCTACTGTAGGTCTATTATAGGCTAGGATATATGAGTTTAGTTGGCTATTTGATTGCAATTTTGATGCATTTTCACAAGTAATTAAGGGTATTTATTGGTCTATTATGAGTCTATATGAAACAAGTATACCACTTATTGAATTTGGTGCATTTTAACATAAGTTTCAGTCATCCGGACATTTCAGATACGAACGACCTTCGGACCCGTTGGGTTCGGATAAGTGGGGTCCTACTGTAGTATGTGGATTATTTCCCCCATCTAGTGTCTAAAGATAAGAACTGCAACAACACAACGTATTGGTTGCCAAAATGCCAGAGAATGCACCATTTCAGTCATACTGTAATAAGATCTTCACTCCGAGAGGAACATAACATTGCACTAATCAGTAATCACAATCAAGTATTTCAGAGTGCCATGTAATAAGTTACGTTGATGCTGTAGTGTGGAGATAACGTTAGGTCTGGCTATGCAGATTCCAAGTAAGATAACGATAGCTAGTTAGCTAGCTTACTGGTGTAGTAGAAAAGTAGCCATGTCACCATGCGACTTTATCCCAGGAAACTCCATAAACTCCGTCCAATGAGCAAAGGCTGGCCTGATATTTATCCGACTTTTGCTCCTTCTTCGGTCACTGAGCTTTTGAGATTCGTATTGCACGGTTCGCCGGGGCTCAGGCGGAGAAGCAGGACGACAAAACTCGACCATTTTACGTTTAGCTGAAAAGAGTGAGTGGACGGAAAAGCTGCCGTTTTATAGTCGCACACACTCTTGATGCTAACCAACATCTATAATGCTGCTAATTCATGGAGGTATAACGTTTGCTGGCTACAGCTAATCTCACAGTGGTGAAGCTAGAATAGTACCTGGCAACCCAGCGCGCAGTACCAACGCTGTAATACTATTGGCTGGTATGATATCAACAGTGTCATTGTCAGGCCGTCAAAATTTCATAACATAATAATTTCAGACCAAATATTATTTTTTATGGAAAAGCAATACTTTTACTCTGCAGCCTTCACAAAGCCCTATGGATGTATTATTTTTGAAAAAATGTTTATTTTAATCCACATATAACATATTATACCTTTAACTGTGTATGAACCTACATAACAAAAACATCAGCATTGGGATCAGATTACAATAATAATAATATTATATTTGTTAATGTTTTTCTCATCTTTATCTTATTTTTATTGTTTTATCTTCCATTTTATTTTCCCTGCGCCTATGATCATTTTATGTCTATTTTTATGTGAATGTAAATTCCCTGTTGTAAAGCACTTTGAGCTGCATTTTTTGTTGAAAGGTACCATCAACATTACAATAGTACACTGTATAGCTTACTCACCACTTAGGAGAGCTGAGTCGGAGTCTCCCTGCATTGTTGAATCTCTTCATAACTGCCTCCTTCCATTCGTTTTCAAATTTCTTAGTCAAGTCTCTTTCAAAGGCCAGTTGCACTAAATGTGCTTTTCGTTGGTAGCTGCCTGCACTAAATGTGCTTCGCTGTCTGCTCCGCTGTGCTGTTAGCTGCCTGGTTCTCCATGCTGCTAGCTGCCTGCTCCGCTGTGCTAGCTGAAGTTGAACTCAAACTTGTTGGCCTACTAGGTCTGGACTGGAGGCACTAAATAATTTCCGTATGTCCATTTTTGTAAGATATTAGTTATAATAATACTTTACTAGTTATCGTGACGTTCGCTAAAAGGTCTTTCTTCACCGTTTCTTCACCGTTTCGCACGCATTTCTCCCACACTCACACTCGTGCTCGCTGTCTGATCAGTTTGCTGCGGCCGCAACATGCACAATTCATTTAAACAGAAACACAATTTTTAATGAACTTCTCTTGATTGACTGAATATTAATATAATTTGACACACAATAAATATTGAGTACTCTATTATTTTCGGACTATTCTTTTTTTCTTCTTCTTGATTTGGGCTAACAGCCAATGGGGGGGCATGGAGGAAGAAATGCAATGGAAAAGGGTTGTGGCTAGAATGTGCTATAGCTAGGCTACAGCCTGTGTAGAAGAACAATAAAGGCTACTTCCCATAAACGCAGAAGCCATTTAAGGTTACGGTTAAGTTTATGGTTAAGTTAAGGCTAGGTTTAATATTAGGTTATGGTTCAGGGGTAAGATAAGGCTTAGGTGTATGGTTGGGTTAAGGTTAGGGTAAGGTTTAGGGGTTGGGGTTAGGGCAAAGCTTTCCCTGCATTTATGGGAACTAGCCTCCTACACAGGCCGTAGCTGTACCCCATCTAGCCACAACCATGGGAAAGCTCTGGTCTAGAGTGATTTCTCGGTTGGAATTCCAACCAGGCCAATCAGCCAGTCCTTTGAATGCGATATGAAATGCTATGATTGGTCAGGGGATGAATTAATTGCTCAGGACTCACTCTTCAACAACTCGGAAAACAGCTGCAATGGGAGCTTGTTAAGACTGAATAATGAAGTGAAATGAAATGGTAATTCAATCTGTCAGGCTAGCAAAAAATGTGTGTTTTATGCAAAAGGTTGGGGACGAATAGTCATGCCACTGCGGAGAAAAGGCTTTCATCGTTCGAAAACCATCTTCACTTCGGTGAGTAGGCCCTAATGACATGTGGTAAGGTATGTCTGGAAAGGGCCCATCTTGAATATTCTGCAGCATGTCCATATCCCTACAGGTAAGCAAAATGAGCTATTAACGTATTACTATCTGAAAAACATGTGTTCATAGAGAGGACAGTGCTTCAGGTACAGGACATAGCGGCCAGTGCAAGGAGATTTAAAAAGGTTTGCGTGATTCAAAAGGTTCATGTGGAACAGAAAAGAGGACGTGCCGCACGACTAAGGTGAGAGAAGCTACAGATTTGCGTTCAATAACACCAATGTTAAAATCTCCTTGACCCCTGAGGTCACCAAAGAGCAACCCGAAATCGTTTCATATTTTCCCTGGGAGATCAATGGTAGCATAAATTTGGGTTCAATGACAAGAATAATTTAAAACAGATCTATAAACGATAGCATGCAATTCCCTGTGGTGAAAGATGCATAACAATTTCCTAGATTGACAGGATGATTCTTGCAAAGCTTAGCAAAGAAATCGCGCAGAGTGGGTGCGTAAAACATAATATCCATCAAATGTCGATCCTGAACACTATGCATGCAAGAGCAATATAGTGGATAGTCTTAGATCAAGTACATATCGAGAAATTGATCTTTTCTGAATTTCCTGTGCTTTTCTGCCCTGATCAGCAAGGATAGGAATGACAAATTGTTTAACATACTTGAATAAATAATTTTCAACGTTGTCCCCAGATATTACACTCAATCCTACCCTCAAGTCAAGAGAGGCCCACTCACGTCCCCTAGAGATGGGATGTGATCTGCTAACATTTCAGGATAACAATTAGAAACTGGAGCCTATTTAGATTGATCAACAAATACTGTTGTTCATATGCACACATCTTTACATTTATATCAACCTTTATGAAAATACAACAAAATGCCACAAGAAATAGATCTGAAAAGATCATGAGCTTATCACAAGAGACCATGTTACATCTTTTGAAAGTACATGGAGAACAGAACATCTTCTACCTTGATAAAGCTGTTAATGCTAATATATGATCCTGTGGATCTCATTTCCCTGTGCTTAGAGGACAAGATTATTTGAGTTCACGCTAATACTGTTTTGCAAAGCATAAAAGCCTCTCACTGATAAATATTAATTTGAGCCTTCATGATGTATTTGAAAATTCCAGCTAAAATGTCACCACATGGAACATTAATGTAATATTTCAAGGCCTGAGAGCAATACTCATATTGATTGCATTTATTTGACTCTGGGGAGGAGAAATAATTCTTCAATGTGGAGACACATCTGGTAGCCAAAGATGCGAGGCAGGGAATGAGAAAATGCAAAACTAACAATAAAAATAGCAGGACTGGTATTTAAATGCATTGGTGTTATTTTGATAGCAATGGCTTAATATGGAAAACACAGACACACCTCAGTCTTTTACAGCTACCTTTGAAAGGTTTCATTTTCCGTAAAGTGTTTAATACCCAATAAGGAGAACCCAACCCACTTGCTTTTTCTCCCCTCTCATCTAGCCATTGCAGGAGGTACACACTCAGATTACACAGGTGAACTGCTAATGCCTTAGAGTCCTTGAAGTGTACCTTTTTGTTATATTGATAAAGTACTGTGTTCTTCAGTTACAAATCAGCAGATTGCAGTTGCACACAAAAGCTAGCACTCTTCATGTCAAAGTTAAAGCAGACAAACCATTTTAAGGATGGCTGTGTCTCTAAAAAGATCCTTTCTTTGTCATTAACAATATTGACTATCATTAGGGCAGGCGTCTGTCTGTCTTTGTGCAAATGAAACGAAATTTGAGTAACAACACCTTGACCCTGACCCAATATGTCACCATGCTTATTAATTGTTTAAAAAGATTAGAGCTTTAGTGCCTAGATTTACATAGAAATTGCCACATATTTTTGTTAAACTAATTGCCATGGGTAATTCACAATAACCTTGCATACCCTTGTATCTCAAAAACCCTTATTTACAGGGAGCAGAGAAGATGTAAATTCTCCAGTCGATAGGTCTATGGCTTTTTATGAAGATTACACAGTGCAGGTTGCAGTGTTATGTCAGTAGAGGCTATTGTTGTGGCTTTAAGTGATATTGGGTTTGCATCTCATAAACAAAGTTCATTAAATTATGAAATCACAAATCAGTTAGGATATTGCAGTGCTGGACATGCAAGTTTATTCATGACAGCCATAATTATAAATACTTCAGAATTAATGTAAAATCACCTGCTAAGATTCAGCTACAAACCCAAAAGTTACTTGCAAATCAAAACACTAAAATGACTTGCAATAAAAACCATTCTGTTCAAGAGGCTATGAGAAGTATAGGCCAACATGCAGAGATATCATTCAGTTAATTTATGATTATGATTTTCACTTAGATGTGGGAGATAATACTTTTCTATACTTTATTATGCGTGGAGATTAAAGTTCCAGATGTGTATTCTAAAAGTTGTATGTTACAGGGGTAAGAGAGCATGGGTTATATAGAGTATGGCTTCTTCCCATGTCCAGTTTGAATACAGCACGTCTAAAGCGCCCCCTACTGGTACATTTCAATACACCAGCTCTCATGAGGTCTTCAATAGAGCTGCTGAAGTCAAATGTAAGTGTTGTTCCAAGTTATGCTTTATAAAAAAAAAGCATGATCTAATTAACTAATGCATGTTGAAATCCATTTTGATGTTGATGAATGTTTATGAGAAAAAAATGACTGAGTTTCGGGTGAAAATGTCACCTGACTCCTCAAACCATTTGGCACACTCTCAGATTCATGCTACCTTATGTCAAGGCGGTGTTTACATTCTTAAAGCCGAGAACAAAGTTCTGAGGAAATTCATTACAATAGAAATCCCAGCCAAGGATATCCTAAATAATGGATTTAAGAAAACCCCAGGGAACATCTTCAAAAAGCAAATATCTTTTTATCACCATCTGTAGCAGACACCTGGGAAAGTGGTCTTTGTGTGCACGGAGTGAGGAGGGAAATCATGGTTTTGGCTCAGACAATGTGAGCATTTCAATAAGAAATGGAGCCGGGCTCCACTGTTTACTTTATTTCACTTTCAATTCCCAGACCACCTCATGAAACAAACACAAAAGAGGCAGAAAACAGAAACAGACAAGATCTTTTCTTTTTTTCTCCAGGGGTAAGAGACAAACACCCCAGGAAATGACAAGTTCCAGACCATATGGGCAGGAGAGAGCAGAGACACTAGGCAGTCTGTGAAAGAAGAATAGTCAGTACACCATGTGTGAGTGATACTCAGCACTCCAGTGGTACTCTTAAGACAATGAGACAACACACACGCACGCACGCACATAAACACACACACACACACACACACGCATTCATTCCAATTCCATAATACAGTAATAATTCCATAATAATTGCTGTGCAACAAGCTATGGAATCCCCTTTATACTTTACCTGTTATCATGCAGGCTAACTTGTCTTTTCTCTCTTCGTTCTGAATACTGATGATGAAATGTGAAAAGATCATCTGAAAGGGTTAACTTGAGTTTTCTGTTCACTCTGAGTCTATCCTTGAAGGGCGTTGACTGAGAGCAGCTATGAGGTAGTCCTGCTGTACACAGACAGGCAGTAAAGCAGAGGAACAGTGGCATTAGTATAGTCCCCAAGCTGTGGCAGGTGATTTAATGGTTGTCACAGCCAGAATAGAAGTGTACGGGAGACAGGATTCCCGTCAAAGCTAATATTTGTGATGAATCACTGTCATATGGGAGGTAAATGTAACACTAATAGACAAGGAGAGATCTATTGTTGGCTATTCTTTGCTAATGAGCATATTCTTTCAGAGGAGCGTTGTCATTCGACCGGATCCAGAGTGGAGAGGGGGGTGCTTCAGAGTATTTGGAGCAGGTGAAAGGTCACAGCCTTGCTTCTGTGAAAGGCTTTCTGTCTAACCTTTAGCCAGAGATCATATAGTCTATATATTAACTTTACTTAAGGTGTCTTTATTCTTTCATATTTCTAAATTCTTTATTTGCAAGTATTCACAGTGTTTTATACAGGAACATACAGTAGACATGGATGTGATATTCTCTCGCTCGTCAGGATGTACGGTACAGATGTTCTAAAAATTGGTTTTCCAACTTTCTATTCCTCCACTTTCCTGCAGCTATAGTTGAACCATGGAGTAAGGCTATGATCGTATTTCATTTTAGAGCACTGAGGCCAATGTAGATTTACAAATGTGCCTGTAAAAATGAGGAACCACAAAAAAGGACATGTCAGTGATCTCACAATTACTTAGTCCCTTTGGCTGTCCAAGCAAGCTTTGAAGTCTGTCATGCGAACTGGAAGAGACTCTCTCCATTCAGAAAGACCGTGCCAAGACCACATGATGTTACTCAATCCATTGAGCATTCATGATTACAATGTGGTCCATTACATTAACTGGAGCCAAAAATTCGAAACCCTATCAAAGTCTGATGGCCTAATTTGTCTTGCTGGGGGTCTCACTCAATCCCCGGCGTCCAACTAACACACCGGGCTCTCGCCTTTCCCCCCCCCAAACACATTCAGCTCAAGCCCTCAATTGCTTGTTTAACTTGACACATAATTACTGTGGAAATATTTGTGTATTTTGTACGAGTGCCACGGTCTGCGATGGTGCCGACTGCCAAGTCTTCACAGCTCCCACTGCTAGTATCCCAGCCAGAATCCCTGATTAAAACAAGATGGTTTCATTTGGGCCAGCTTTGGAAGAAATCACTCCCAGAGTTGTGCGTTTCACTGCCAATTTTACCACACTAGGGTGAGATTTTGCGGCTAGAATGACATACAAAAACACTTAACCAAAATGTAACTTTTTTTAAACCAACATTCTTACTCAATTAAGAATGTCGGCAAACAATTGCATTGAAAGGCCTCTCAAAAACTCCTCTGAGCAGTTGTTGGGCAGCTGTGGCTCAGGAGATAGAGCGGGTCATCCAATGATCGTAGGGTCGGTGGTTCGAATCCCGGTTCCTCTTGTCCACATGTCGAAGTGTCCTTGGGCAAGACACTGAGCCCCAAATTGCTCCCAATGAGCAGGCTAGGCACCTTGCATGGCAGCTGGTAGCCATTGGTGTGTGAATGGGTGTGTGAATGGGTGACTGAGAGGCCGTTGTAAAGTGCTTTGTATAAAAGCGCTTTATAAGTGCAGTCCATTTACCAATTGTTCTCTCGGTAACAAGCCTAAAGACACAGGTATAGTGACATTCAGGTTGAGAAGCTGTATTGCTCTATCTGAAAGACTAATAGTTAGTGACAGTTGTTATTAAAGGACAATGTTGGGTGAACTGTAGAGTCTCCAGTGACAGGCTGTGTCACACTCATGTGGTAGAAATGAAGCAATGATTGGGTGGGAACTCACCAGTCAGCTTTGACTCACCAGCACGAATAGCACTGCGAGGTGACTGGAGGGTCTGGAGTCAGGTCAACAGACTGTCACGGTGTGGCCTAGATACTGAATCAGACTTGAGATAAACAACTGATCCTTATTTGGTTCATTATTTTTTACGTTTTCATCTTAAAAGTAAATACAAAATGTAATTTATGATCTTGGTCATTAAAATCACAACCACTTTTTTTTAGTTGTGAATGAAATGGTCTAGTTTATGAATGTCCAAAACACCAAGCTTTTATGAGAAGGGTTATCTCTTCCAGTGCGTAGTCCTCATGAATTTTAATTTTAACATTCTATTAACTTCACTGTGTAATTGTGCACCAAAGCTAGGCCTCTCCACAGACTTTGCATAGCATATGAATGTAATGGAAGAGACATATCCAGCTATATTCCATTAATCATTGAAATTAATTAACTGGTTGGTGTACATGGAGTTATACTTATAGAATCCACAGGGAGTGTGAGTGGGGAATGTATGGCTCACCAAAGGTGTTTGGAGTGTGTCTGGCATAGTTTATTGAAGAGCTTGTGCTCACATCCTGAGTTTCTTTTTGTCTTGGGGTAGCTGGTAGATGGTCACTGCCATACAAAATCCAAAACATCTACTGATTCAAGTAAGATTCAGATGTAATTATAGGTCATGTGTTTTTATGACTTCACTAGTCAACAACGACCGCATCAAATGCAACGAGTCACACACACCATAGCCACATTTGAGCTACAGTATGTGGTCATTGAAAATGTCAATGAAAGCCAATGGGGGTGGCTTTGCACAAAAATGCTTATATCCACATCAAAATTAAATCTGGCGATTTAGTGTCCAATTAGTAAGTTGTAGAGCATTCCATGACTTACTCATACAAAAAATATGAACCCTATATGGTCACGGGGGGCGTTACAGCAATACATTCTGTTTAAGCCACTTTTAAGCATTTTAGCTTGCTATAGCGTGACCAGTCAGTTATAGGGGTTGCCATAGACTTCCATTGCAGAATAGGGTGACTCGCCCTTTGTGCTTGGCCCCCTAAAAAACAAACTAGTGAAAACATGCAGCCAAAATTAAACTTACAGTAAGTAAAAGCTGGCCAACATATCTCTCAAAGTTTCTTCAGTTTGAGATGCAGGATGCTTTTCAAAATCATCTTGGAAATACAAACAGAGTCAAGTGGGCTCAGCAGTGGAAACACAGCCAAGTGGGCTCTGTACGTAGCAGTGGGCTCCAGGAAGCAGCTTGCTCCGCCCTGGGAGGGGGTCCTGGTGCGCGTTGTGAGAACAGCCCTGGGAGAGGCTTGAAGCTGAGCGGAGTGTCATACTGGAAATCCTCAGTCAAATAAAACAAAGTGGGCCTGCATCGATGCTCTGTCTTGTTTTATATGATGGCTTGAAATAAATGAACTTTAAATGGAACCTTGGCAGGGATGTGGGGCTGGTGGGCTATTGATCGATCGGAGCAGGAGCTGAAGTTTAAGGGCACTGCTTTTCCCGGGGCCGGGGCTGTAACTGGAGTAATGAAATTGATTGGGCTATGGGAGGGTGACAAGCCAGCGGAGTCAAGCCCTGGATGTAAGGAAACAAGAGTGCCATCTAATTGGGGTGTAATGTGGGTCTTTAGAGGACATTAAGCACAGAAATGGCAGGAAGGGAAGTCGCTTCACTGAGGTTACGCTGATGATACTGCGTTGTCATTATCATTGTGGAACATTATGAGCACCGACTGTGCTCTCGCTCATGGTCCGACTATAGGTGTCCAAAATGGTAGGGTCAACTCGCCCCAAAGCGGATGTGCGATAAAGGGATTTTCTGGTGAACCTCTTATTAGGTTTCAGATCCACTGCGATGTTTTCATAGGGACACAGATACATGTAGGAGTTAGGGAGGCGATAGGGCATGATTTAATTGGTTTCTATGATCCTTCCAGCATTTCCATGCACAGTACCCCGGTGCTCACCAAAGTCCATGATCAGTTGTTGATTCTATCAGTCAACCCCACCAGTTAGACTGTGTTCCAGCCGCCCCTATGACCCCGATGTAACTGCTGAAACAGAATAGCATCAATATAGAATCCAATAATCCCAATTTGGATTTCGTATAACTACGTCACGCTTATTTGAGGGACGACAGGGAGTGCAGTGTCCCACGTACAGGACAAGACCCCTTGTTGAGCAGGGCAGCATTTATCTCCTGGCCTGAACTGTCTCACTCAACAGGACAGCCAGAAGTTACTGTGCATTACAAGCACTTAGTGCAGTGATATCAAGGTTCACCTCCGATTTCCAATCTCAGGCCAGAATAAGGGCTTGGGAGGCCGTCATTAAAAAGCCATTACATGCCCATATTTCATATTCCAGCCTCTCCTATGTTTCAAGATGTTAAAAGCTCAATGTATATTTCCTCTATATTTAAGCGGGAGGACAACGGAGCAGTGCAGGCATCTCACTAGCAGCCATTGACCTTGGCCTAGCCAGCCTTCATTAGCTTTTAGACACTTATCAGTCATAACTGGGTTTGTCCTCTCGGCCACGCTTCCTCCTTCACTTCACTTAGGCTGGCAAATAATGGCTGAAATCCATTTATCTGCCATTTCCAACAAGTGCGTGACATTAACGAATTATCTGCTTTTCGCTAAGTATGGCTGAGGTACCCTCTAAAGGATTCCACTCCAAGGTCGGACCTTTTAAAAACTGTATTTTTTTCACCTGAGCTATTCGCTTTCCTTCCATCTTTAAATATTCATTCTTCTTTTGCATGCTCAGCTCAGGTTTTATGAGCACTTTCAGGCATATTTCTCCAAACACACTTCTTTATTTGGTTTTGATTATTTATGCCCCACGCTGACTTTATAACTCACATCCTTCGGAAAACATTGATCCAAGAGGCAAATGAATCTAATTAGGACCCTTCTCCTCTGTGCTGCATATTGACTTGTTGTGAAAGGTGCTTCTCCAGTTAAAGGCTCACAACTACTGTATGCCATCCCAACTGGTGTGGTACAGTACAGTATAAGGGTACCCTTGATTTTTCACACATAGCTTACTGTACTGTACATGTAAGTGGTGTCCAACATTGTTATAATGCTTATTTGAACACTATTCAAGCAGGTTTTCTATATACAGTATATATCGGAAATGTTATGAGGAATATTTTTCTTCTTATCCTTGACCCTTCATCTCTCACATACACTTACATACAGTGCATCCAGAAAGTACTCACATCCCTTCACTTTTTCCACATTTTATGTTAAAGCCTTATTCCAAAGTAGATTAAATTCATTTTCCCTCATCAATTTACACACAATACCCCATAATGACAAAGTGAAAAAAAGTATTATACTGTAGTGGACATAAGTATTCAGACCCTTTACTCAATACATTGTTGAGGCACCTTTGGCAGTGATTATATTAGTGATTAGTTGATTGGAGTCCACCTGTGGCAAATGCAATTGATTGGAAATGATTTGGAAAGGCACACCTGTCTACTGTACTGTATGTAAAGTAGTAATAACCCACAGTTGACAGTGCATGTGAGAGCCAAAACCAAGCCATGAATCAGAGGAATTTGTCTGTCGACCTCCAAGACATCTGGGAAAGGGTACAAAATAAATTCTGCAGCATTGTGTTGATCCTGAAGAGCACAGTGGTCTCCAACATTCTTAAATGGAAGAAATTAGGAACCACCAGGACCCTTCGTAGAGCTGGCTGCCTGGCAAAACTGAGTAATCAGGGGAGGAGGGCCTTGGTCAGGTAGGTGACCAAGAACCCGATGGTCACTCTGATAGAGCTCCTGCATTCCTGTGTGGAAATGGGAGAACCTTCAAGAAGGACAACCATCTTTGCAGCCCTCCAGCAATCAGGCCTTTATGGTAGAGTGGCCAGATGGAAGCCTCTCCTCATCAAAAGGCACAAGACGCATGCTTAGAGTTTGCCAAAAGGCACCTAAAGGACTCTCAGACCATGAGAAACAAGATTCTCAGGTGTGATGAAACCAAGATTGAGCTCTTTGGCCTGAATACCAAGCGTCAATGTCTGGAGGACACCAGGCACCGCTCATCACCTGGCCAATACCATCCCTATGGTGAAGCATGATGGTGGCAGCATCATGCTGTGGGGATGTTTTTCAGCGGTAGGAATGGGGAGACTAGTCAGGATCAGGGTGAGATGAACGGAGCAAAGTACAAACAGATCCTTGATGAATACTCATACCCAAGAAGACTTGGCTGTAATCGCTGCCAAAGGTGCCTCAACAAAGTACTGAGTAAAGGGTGTGAATACCTATGTACATGTGATATTTCAGGTTGTAATTGCCTCCCGAGAGGTAATGTTTTCGATGGCATGTGTACGTCCGTACGTATGAGCTGCCCAAACACGGCCGGCCATTCACCACCATTCATTTTTTTTAACCAGGATTACGCAAAAACTACCAGACTGATTTTCATGAAACTTGGTGGAGGGGTGTAGCATGGGTCACCTTACAACCCATTAAAATTAGGAGCGGATCTGAATCACAGGGAGGGTCCATAAGCCGTTTCTTGGTTTGTTTGTTTGTTTGTTTGTTTGTTTGTTAGCAGGATTACGCAAAAACTCCCAGATTGATTTTCATGAAACTGAGTAGAGCGGAGTAGCATGGGTCAACTAACAAACTATTAAATTCTGGAGCAGATCAGAATCACAGGGTGGGTCCACGAGCTGCCCAAACACGACGAGCCGACCATTCATTTTCTGTACTAGGATTACAGAAAAACTACCAGACCGCTTTTCATGAAACTCAGTCAAGGGGTGTAGCATAGGCCGATTTAGAACCCATTCAATTTTGAAGCACAGAGCCACAAAATGCATTCAAGAGTGGAGTGCTGGTCTGTGCTGTCTGAGCACATTTTCAAGTTTTTAATATTTTGCTAAATAATTTGCTAATATAAAAAAAAAAAAACGTTTTCACTTTGTCATTATGGGGCATTATGTATAGATTGATGATAAAAAAATGAATTTAATCAATTTTGGAATAGGGCTGTAACATAACAAAATGTGGAAAAAGTGAAGGGGTGTGAGTACTTTCTGGATGCACTGTACATACTGTACGCCACATACTGTACACTTACTGTACATTGTAAGGCACTCAGTCCTGAATGCAGAATGTTCACAGCCCCCCGCTACTGAACCCAGCTGAACTGTGGAGGAGGTAAAATCTCAGTCATGTTCTAGGCGGCCAGAGTACAACTGTCAATGTCAGCAGGGACAGCCCAAGAAGTGCAGATGTACCATTAGTGGAGAATCATTTAAGGGAAGGGAAATCTTTGTTCTTGACACAGAAAACTTGTGTTCCATCTTGTGGAATGGGGGTCCGACGAAGCGTGTGTCATCTTTGATGTAAAGCTTCCACATTTAGCCATTTCTCATAAAACCAAATCTAAAATATTCTGTGTAGTTGATTTCTATTTAAAATTGTCATGATTATTTTATTTTGTAACATTAATGGAAGTACGTTTAGGGGTGGGGGTGGGAGGGGGGTGAGGCATTTGCAATTCATGATTACATTAAGAGTGTGTTCTGTCATATTTGATTAATGTATCTTGTTTTCCTTAAAACCAGATTAAAATATGAAAACTGACAGAAATGAGCCTATTACAAAGAATTATCAATTTTTAATAATGTACTCAAGAGAGAAAAAAATGAAGTGTTGTACAAGGGAACTGCTCAGAAATGCAGAGATCAGGATTCTGCAACATTAGTAATCAGTGTTTGGCTACAGGAGCGAGCTCACGCCTCTTTGCAGGAACACAGACACTATAGCATGAACAGTTACCGAGCCATGCTTTTATGTTATGAAGCTGGAATGAGAAACGCTGTTGACCACCACTGCTGCCAGCTATACTGTATGTGTGGGCCATATGTTCATGGAGCATTTAGACTAAATTGTCCACATACTTAACAGCATGTTGGGCATAAAGAGTCTCTCTTTTACAGTACTAACCCAGCAACAGTGATTCCCACAGTGTATTTCTGGTCATTCAAAGGACCTACAGAAATAGGGCACTATAAGTTATAATACTTTGCAATAGAGTAATTACTAAGCAAGGTTTAAGCTACATTTCTCAAAAAAACAGTTGATGTATAATTCTACGTTAGATATTTTATGGGAGCTTAATTTATTATGCTCTCTCAGACCAAGGTTTCCAGTAAGAAATCTTATTTGTTGAGATATTTAACCTTGCGAAAAACCCTCCAGGCTCCTTCATCAATGTCAATAGCCATTTTTGGAACAAAGTGTATGTATACTGGAATAAACGGGGCCTCCAATTCCACCATCAGCCATTTAGCCTGACCGTGGGTGAACTGGAAATTAAAAAGGGGGGCCTTTATGTGCGACCCTGCAGTACCAAAGGCTACATCCATAACTTACAGAGACAGGGAGCCCATTAGCTGCCAGTGCCAAGCCACCTTTACATAATATGCCCCGGACTAATCACAGAGCTGTGGAGTCACACAACGTCTAGAGCCTATCATGTCCAGGGTACTGTGGAGACATGGTACAGTCACAAAGGTGGTCAGGGATCCAACTTTGATGCAACACTGTACTGTACCCAGTTAGAGAAGAGATAAATGATGATATCACTTTGATTACCTTTTATGCTGATAACTCCAATAATGGTTAGGCTAGACTCCTAAATAAGCTTTCGTCTCATGGTATCTGTTCATTGTTTGTGTACGTGTAAAATAGAGCTTGTTTTTTTCCTCAAATCACAGCCATATGTTTCTGGAAGATGCTGGGAGGAATAAAAATGTCTCTGAAATGCCAATTATTAGTGCTGAAGCGGGACTTTTTCAGAGGCCGAGTGAAGACAACAAAATGTGATTTAGGAACAAGAACCACATGGGATTGGAACTGACGATGTTGCGTACAGAGGAAGTTCCAACAACAAACCATTCTCAGCTGTTACCGTGCAAGTGTGAAGGCCATGTGAACTGTGGTTTGTCCCGGGTCAGAACCAGGACTGGTTGCTTCAGTCCACATCGGCGCCTGCATTACATCACTCCATCATCAGTAGTTGTTTCACATATCATCACGTTCTTTCATATCTGCCTCATATAGTATACAGCTTAATACATTCAATATTTTAACGTTACCACATAAAAAGCACAACTATTTTCGACTGTTCTGTCAAAATGCTAATTATAGTCAAAACAGATACCATGTATCCCTTTCTTTAAAGGACTTGCAAACCATGCGGAGCAACTGCACTTCATAATTCCTTAATGTCTCCCAAAAGGGCAGAGCCGAGGATGAATTATTGATAGGCATCATATGGATCGCAAACTGTGGCTCCACAGGCCTATTAGAGGGTTTTGCTCATTCATTTACACTAGCTTGGATTAGTGCCTTTGACTCTGCATACCTCTTGTCCTCATACTTTCCTCCATTAGCTTTTAACAATAACTGACTAAAGAGGCATAACGGCCATTGGCTTCCCAACAGCTGGTATAAACAGCAAAAGTGTGGAACACACTGGGGATCATTTGCATGGCTTTTGGATGGGCTGAGATCATGGTATACCGCCTGTGATTTGACCCTTGAACTCTACAGTACCTGTAGGTTGAACCTCTTTTTTTGTCTGGTGCTTTTAGCTATTTTCCATTTCTACAGAGAAAATGGGGAAGCAGGGAGAGATGCAGAAAGTACTTTCTGAAGAAATGATAGCGGGGAGGATAATTGTGAAGTATAAAAACAGGAATCTAATTGTGCAGGTCCCCCTGGGAATAATATTGAACTATATCTTATAAAAGGTCTACAATATCTCTCAAATGATTTATTGCTGAATTCAAGTCATTTTCAATACATTATAGTTTCCAAATTGTGTTTAAATTGAGTGTAGAGGAGAAGGGCCATTAGGAGATGCAGAAATGAAGATTATATTTAAATATTCATGCACTCGGTACCTTATTATTGAATCTGTTCACTAACAAAATCAATATTAAGTGCAGTTTGACATAAATGTATTTATGAATTTCGACTTTCTAAGTACTGGTGTTTTTCACTCAAAATATTGCGAGGATAATGTTGTAATGTAATGATATCAAAACAGAGTGTCAGAGCACATTAGCCTGGGAGCTTATGAACCCACACATAAAAACTGTGGTGTGTCCCTGAAGAAATGCTTACTGGGCAGAAATGTCTCTTTTTACAAACATCAGTCATTTTACAGCCCTGTATCACAGTGTGCTTCTCAGCTGTAGGTGATAGTTAGAGAAAGATGCAGTCATCGTGTTTGTTCAAATGAGAGCTTTGCAATAAGCCCACTTGTATTAGGGCTTGAGAGCTGGAGTGTGTAACATTTGATTAAAATGGATGTGCCCTACCTGTCCTTCTTACTCTTTTTCCTGCTTTCAGGCCATGTACTTGTTTAGGCACCAATAATGCGTAGAGTTCCTGACAGTGTGCAAGTCAACAAAGATAATGTGATTTAGCTCAGTTTGTTCACTTGAAGTTGTTTGTTTAGTATGCAGTGTAGTATATGGGTCTTAGTGCCTGCAGAGCATAAGGTATAAAGGTAGGCTATAAAGAGAAAAGAATGTTTACAAAATATCTTAAATTAGTTTATTTACAAGTTATCTATAACAAGTTCTAAATGTATTTAGCCTACTAACAATAATATTCTAATGTGTTACTGTTGACGCACATTTGATAATAACAACCTTTATTCATATCACGCACAAGCTACTACACACTGCGTAAATATCCTGGAATCCCGTAAAAGTGGAACTAATTTACATAAGTTCTTTTAACAGTTTTCTGTCCTTTGTTTATAGAAAAACAAGCGAATGTTAAAAGGCTCTTTAATGGGGGAGGCCACGTCTCTGGATACAACATGATGCCATAAAAGCAGGAAGGCCTGGAACAGCAAAGCATCAATCTGGAGTAAGAGGGTGGAAGCAGTAAATCAGCCAATCACGGCCCTCCACCCCGCCTTTAAAATCATTTAAACAGATTCAAAAAGCCTGATTCTGCGCGGGTCTGTCTGTAAGCGTCCTTTATAAAGCCTTTATGCATCCAAGACGAAGAGAATAAAACAAGCAAACCTCATTGTGAGGTAGAAAGCCAGGGTCCTGTTCTGAGGACAGGATGCTTAAAACACTAGTATCTGTATTGAGATCACAATATGGAGTTTGTTAAGGAAGGATCACGGAAGATATATGCATCCACAGGTTTTATGGCTTAACTAATTGTGTTTTAAAGACTTTTTTTGTTCTGATTTCCAGCTTATGTCCCACATATATCTTTATGAATGTTTCTGTGACTGTCTGGTCTGGTCTGGTGTAGGGCCTGATATATTTTCATTGTCCAATGCACAAGTTTCTCTTTTTCTTTTTTTTTCTTCACGAAATACATCACTCATACTCTCTCAACTTGACCTCCAAGGGCGAAGTGGACAGTGATGTAACTCGCTGTGTCAGCTCGTACAGTCACGCCCAAAGTGGAGCAGACAAGACCAGGATTGTTCTCCGAGGACACAGTGTCCATGTGACAGGTCAAGATAACAGAACAGTCTCGCTCTCTCAGGTTGATCTCATCTTAGACAGATGAAAAGTCCCCAACGTTGGGAAAACGTAGGCCTACCTCTGAAATTGAACGTTGGATATTAAAGGTTTGCTGTTTATTAGAATGCTAAAAATATATAGGTATGTAGGTAGGTAGGTAGGTAGGTAGGCAGGCAGGCAGGCAGGCAGGCAGGCAGGCAGGCAGGCAGGCAGGTAGGCAGGCAGGCAGGCAGGTTAGGTAGGTAGGTAGTACTTTATTGATCCCCAGGTGGGTTACAGCAGCAGTATTATACTGTATGTTACAAGCAGCACAATCAAGACTAATTACATATATAAATACACATTTACAGTAGACTAGAGTAGGTTGGGGGGCCTAAGCCTATGCAGAAGACAGCTTGTCTTACAGTAATAAGCTGGCCCTTAGCAATGGGGTGAGGTGCATGTATATATATAAAAAAATAATAATAATAATAATAATTAAAAAAAAACAAAAAAATAAATAAATATATATATATATATATATATATATATATATATATATATAATAAGCTAACGCTTAGCAATGGTGTGAAGTGCAAGAAAAGGAAGTTACTTTAGGAACTTACCTTTGGTATATGTCAGTCCATCGTCGTCCGATGACTACAAAACACTCAAGTGGACCTAGCTGTGGCTACTTGTCAATACAATGTAGCATCAATCATAACTTTGTACCTTCCGCAAAGAGTCAATATCAAATGCAGCAGATTTAGCAGGTTTCACAAAAGCTGCTGGCACATGAACTAATGTCTAGCTAGTGAAGTGTCTAGCTCTGGTCCAGGGCGTTAGTGAGGTGGGAGCTTTTCCTTACGCTCTGTCATGGACCATACATTTCTCCATTAGCTTTTTTCACTCAGCCGCTCTTCAGTATCTACATATAATAGACAGTATTTTCATTACTCACCGAAATGAAGACTGTTTTCGAACAATGTAAGACTTTACTCCGAGGTGGCTTGACTTTCCGTCCCCCACCGCTTGTATAAAAAGCACTTTTTTGCACTTAAATAGCATATATCCACTAGCCTGGCTTTGCCATCCTGATCACGTAAGGCTAGTGGATATGTAGTAATTAAGTGCAAAAAAGTGCTTTGAACCAGGGCTAGCTAGTGCCCTAGCCTTTATAGTTTACTGGTTCTATATCGCTAGCTAACATAAGTAGTCATGGTCCTACATTATCACTCTAAATCCTGTTTCACACTTCTAATCTATCTAATCTAAGTATATAAAGACAGGAATATCTGTACGTAAGAATTGATCATCCAAACAACTTCATACTTGTTTCATTGTGATATGTCTATACGATGTAACATGTATGGCCTAGTAACATTGGCAAGTCCCATGAGAGAAGGTGCGTGATCCAAGATGGTGAAGTGAAATAAACATACAGCGCAGAGATTGAGTTGACAGAGTTGGCATTTAGTTATTTATTTGTACGTTTATAACTGTGCCACAGGTCAAAAACACTGCACTGCCTTGGGTCTTGAGCAATACACCTGAATGTAAACTTCATACAGTGCTGAGATAATGGTTAGAAGGGAGGAAGGACACGGTGAAGGACACAGTGGCGAAGGAAGGACACAGTGAAGAAAAGACATGGTGAAGGACATGGTGGGGAAGGAAGGACACGGTGAAGGAAGGACACAGTGAAGGAAGGACACAGTGAAGAAAAGACATGGTGAAGGACATGGTGGGGAAGGAAGGACACAGTGAAGGAAGGACACAGTGAAGAAAAGACATGGTGAAGGACATGGTGGGGAAGGAAGGACACGGTGAAGGAAGGACACGATGAAGGACACAGTGGTGAAGGAAGAACATGGTGAAGGACAAAGTGATGAAGGAAGGACACGGTGAAGGACACAGTGGTGAAAGAAGGACACGGTGGTGAAAGAAGGACACAGTGGGGAAGGTGTGGGTTTGTGGAATTATAGTAAAGATTGTAAAGATGCTATACAAGAAATCCAAATATTAACAAAAAATAAACAAGTGTTTAACAGTAGTTTGCCTAGAACATGTGGGTTGTGCAAGATTCCAGCATCAGGATATCAAGAAGCTATCAAGTAAGAGTCTCAATAAGTAATTAAGTGTCCTGTCCAAAGAGCCTTAGCCCCCTCCAAGCTGACTCAGGTCCACTGTGTCCAGCCAATCAGGGGACGTACAGTACTGAACTCAGTCTGATGGCGGTTGGTACAGTATCCAAAGCGCTTTACAATGGCCTCTCATTCACCCATTCACACACACATTCACACACCGAAGGCGGCGGCTGCCATGCAAGGTGCTAGCCTGCTCATTGGGAGCAATTTGGGGTTCAGTGTCTTGCCACTTCGACATGTGGACAGGAGGAGCCGGGATTCGAACCGCCGACCCTATGATCAATGGACGACCCGCTCTACCTCCTGAGCCACAGCTACAGCCGCCCCGTATCAACAACTACCTAACCTTACTTATATGATTAGCCCTTCTCGGGGGGCAATCATGACATCATGTGTTCAGTGATACTGAACTTTGCTGCGATTTGACCAAATTTGCTCTACCAAATTCAGACCCTTAGCTAATCCTAGGAATTTGAATACTAGCTAAGGCTGACTGATTTTGCCTCTTTTTGCCAATTATATTTGTTCAAATTGGTATGTCCCATGGACATAATCTCTGTCCCCCTCGGGGCCCAGTCAAACAGGCCCACCCTGTGATACGGGTCCCTGTGTTTTCAGCGTGAGTCAGTCTCTGTGTCTATCGTGAGCCACTCCTCCTTCATTCCAGTTCACCGAAGCAATGAAATCATAAAAACTGCTCATGCTAAATGAAAAAGGGCATCATAAACCTGCATTACACTGGAGTACACTCCTCGGTCTGCACCCTCCATCCTTATCAATATCACCCTCCATCCCCTCACCACATAGCTCCTCCTCATCCTGGCCCTCTGAAAACAAAGCATAAAAGCCATAGAAAGAGGCACAATCTGTCATTCCTGTAATATAAGATAAAAGTCTTTAAAAGCTAAAGGTCCGGACATTTTTCCTCGCTCAAGCTGGAGTCTTTAAGACTGGTCCCCAGGATTAGTAATATAAAGAACTATATATTATTCTGGGAAGAGCTTAGCGAGCAGAATCCAGGCCCCTAAACATAAGTCAATTTATATTAGAATTTCCATACATGCATTTTCTTGTTACCGTCAATATGCAAAAATGGTGCTTACTAACAAATAATGCATAATGTACCAGAGGCAGAGCATCAATAACTGCATTTGAGCTTTAAAATAAAATGCAAAAAGGGGGAGAGCATAAAGATGGGCCATATAAAATATACAACACATTAAACACAAAAATGTCAAAAATATAAAGCTAGCTCTTTGCTTGGAAGACAGCTAGTCGTTTATCTCAGAAAAGACTGTGGCTCAAAAGGAAATAAATAGCCTCCATCCAGAGCTCTTCTGTATTTCATTTACTAACAAAATCAGCCTATCTCTTTACAGACAACTCTCTCCTCTCAGACCTGCAAAGTGGAGCTATCGCTGAGACAGAGAGAGGGAGGGAGGGAGAGAGAGAGAGAGAGAGGGGGAGAGAGAGAGAGGGAGAGAAACCAAAGAGAGAGATGGAGCGAGAGAGTGCGCTAGAGAACAGGGGACAATGACAATGAGATGGTGCAAGGTACAAGATTTTGAATATTCACAGCCAACAAAAATTGGAATGAAACGTCATTTTCAGTGCCAAAATGATCATGTCAAGGGTGTCTGGATTGCCTGGGGCGGAAGGGGGGGGGGGGGCAGGGGGGCTTGGTACAGTACATGGAACCCATTTTATATCGTATAACCCTTACAAAGTGCACTCAAACGCAAAGGCCTCTCCTACAGTATCTCCTCTGGGTTCTTTGCACACCACATAACACATGTCCCTCTCCGTTGACTGGCTCTGGGCGGAGAGGATGTTGTGTGCTTTGTGGTGAGGTGTACTGTTGCTTCTCCTGCATTTGCTCCCACTGGTTTGACATTCAAGATCGCTCAATTATGTATGAACGGCAAGCAATATCCTTTACCATCAGGCCCCAATGTAACATATTTCATCTTCAAGGGCTGCAGAGCACAATCATAGCCTCTGTGTAATTAGGACTTATTAAAAATGATTCAGAACACATTATCAGAGGATCTGTGGGTTGGTGTCTGTGTCCAAAATGAGACGGTTGTATTGAGGGCTGTAATGTCTCTGTATGGTGGACTATATTTCTCATAGGTGTAACATGGCCAAGTGATGAAAACCAACTGTCATTATGTTTCAGAACACAGTTTGATCCGCATTAAACAAAGTAGTGGCTTTAGAAAACATACAACCTCAGAATTGTATTAGAGGAGACACACATTCTGTTCACATTAAGTGCATACTGTGGCCTTGCACCACTCGCCTTTGCTGTGAAGAGTTACCAGCTTTCTCTCCAAGAAATGGGATGCTTAGGGAATTCATATTATTGGAAAGTCATGCTCTCATCTCAGACTTTCAAAAGCTGTTTTGATGCACTTGATGCACTTTCGTGACTAGCCTCTTCTCCCTATACACAGCATCATAATGAGAAAACACCATTCAGCAGAGAAAAGACATTTCAAACAGCATGTTTACCCCTCACACAACATGCCGGAATTAAAAATGGATGAGAGTTCCATCCATTATTTCAGCCTCCAAATGGCAAATTCTGTATAAAGCTCTGAGTATCCGTCTGGGTGAAAATAAATAAATCAAATCAGCACTTCAGCATTTTTCAGCAGAGGATGCGATGCCGTGTTTGTGGAGGGAGCTTCCTGTGTGTGAAAATGTGATGAGCTCTCTGAACACATATATAAATAAATAAGAAACTTTTCAATTAGGCTTCACATCTTTACTGTTAATTCAAATGATTTTGTCACTTTTCCAGGTCAGTGCATGTAATATTTAAATTCCTTTCATACTTTCCATGCCCTCCTCTCCCAGGTGACTTTTCCCTCACTGAGATGCTTTCATTCACCAACCAAGTGTTGTCAGATGAGATTTTGGTGCAAAGTCTGTAATTATATGTTACATCAGTGCAATGTGAAAAAAACCGTTAAAAATTTAACATCACAAGACAAATGGAAAAATGCGTGCTGAAACAAGGAAAAGAAGCACTACATTCACAGTTCTTCAATTAATAATACATGTTTTCTCCCGACTAACAACCCAGCCCTCCCCTCTTTCTGAAGCTTTTGTACAGCTCAGTGCCATCCTCCATCCTGGTATTTTTAGAGATTTGTGAAAATGGATGTTGTTTTCCTTTGTGCTTTAGCTGGAGTCATCCAGACGGGCCTAAGTGTTCAAACCCTCTTTACCCGGAAAACAATGTTTGTTGCGTTTCTCTACAGCTGTCCACTTGGTATTAAATCATCTTCAGTACTGCCTGCTCAAAGTACAGTGCACTCTCTGCACATTGTTCTTATAGGAGTTTCTGTGGAAATTCACTACAAACAGTCATGCAAAACAATGAGGATAACATAAAAAAGCTGAGCAAACTATATAGATAACTTCAAGACATTCTACACCATCAGTAACACTCCTTTCAGTCATGTTCTTCTCTGTAAGGGTGTTTATAAAGAACACATATTGCGCTCTTGCCTACACAAGCATTTATAAAGTGAAGTCTTTAATAAGCATACAGTAGGCTATATTACTGTGTCTATGCTAATGATTTACAAGCATACTCTCAATAAACTTTACTTTTGACTTTTACAACTTCATATGTGAAGTAGTACCATGCAAACTACCATAAGAGTGAAAAGTGTCTTGTATACCTGCCTTTTGTGGGAGGTTCCGCTGACCCACTGCCTGGGGAGTGAATGAAGTGATATTTGAATTGGCTGAATCATACATTTACTTTTCAGTGTTCCAACAATCCCCTGAGCAACGGCATTATTGAAACTTAGAACCTGTTCTTAATAAGCCCCTTTGGTTGAATTAAGACTGAATAGGGCATATCAGAGTCTACGGTCCACTAATGCCTCCCTAGACCGACAACAATCACATTAAAATGGTCTTATGTCTGTGAATAGTTGATAGTAGCCAGCCAGTGCAGCATTATGGGAACACAGATTGCATTACTCTTGGACAAGCAAACAACTTTGCTTCATTTAAGCATAGTTTTGTCATGGCTCTTGATGCACAGTAATTATACTTCAGGTCACTATGTGTTGTAAAGTGTACTGACCCTATGTACAGTTTTATTTACCGTGCTAGAACAGTTCAGGAAATATCTGTTAATTAGCTCTCGTCTTAAGGGCTGAAGATCTAAAGGGCTCCCTGTTTTGTTTTGTTTTTGTGGTTGACTGAAGGGTGCAGATCCACTGTTGTGAGATAAAACAGTAATATCTTAATTAAGATGTGCCATGAGACTCTACACAACCAAAAGTCTACTTTACTTTTCAAACCTCCAAGTCTGGATAGCACCTGCAGCATAGGAATATTCAACAGGCAACAAATCAATAAAACAATATCATAATTTTCTTTTGTTTTTTTCTGCTTTTTGTTTTTAGAACCAGGCCATATCTCAAGCTTGACTGATTGAAAGTGGTCTGGCTACTCAAGGTAGCAACTACTCAAGGTTTCCTCTCCACGTGTATAATGCAGTCTTTGGCAGGCTCTCACATTGTATTAGCTACATTAGTAGGGAAATGTGCAGTAACTTAAAAATGCTCATGTGAAAAAACACAGAATGTATTAAATTAATGGTCTCTTTTGCCTCGGGGCAAGAATGAAAAGGGACCCCCCAATGAGTTCATTTTTCACGGCTTTGGTTATGCATTCAACACTCTAATTGAATTTCAATGTAAGTTTTACAAAGTCTTTATTACAGTGACTCCTGATGTAAATTGTATGTGATCTATCGGGGGACTCTCACCCATTAAGTCATTTAATTGTGACATGCACTTCTGTACGCACCTCATGCTTTTCTGCTTATTCCTCTTCATCCAGATTGTCAGTTTTTTCTATTATTGGCACTGTTTACAAGGTTTGAGCACGGCGCTCTGCATAAACTAAGACAACATTCATGAGAACATCTCCTTAAAAGGAGTAATTGCTCGTCTCCCTCTTGCTGAGAAATGGACAGCTCCACACAGCTGAACAACACTGGAGTGGGCACAAGTCAAAGGGATTTGCACGGGGTGCACAAATGACTGCACAAGGCATATTTTAATACAGATTGTTTGATTAGTAGCTTCATCACATGAATGAGGAAAATTCCAAGACGTCATTTCTCCTCCAGTTTTTATTTTTATTGATTTTATTTTTATCTGCTGCTGTTACATTTATAATATTAAAGACTCAAGCTCAATTTCCTGAAGATGCTATATGCATCATCATCATCAGGTACTTTTATATTTTGACATTTTATCATCATCATTATCCACTTTACGGCCATAACCCTGGACCTGTGATTACAGACAACTGCCTGGAGCTCATTCTAGAGGTAGTCAGAAATACTTGGACTTATTCAAACAAATGGCAACATTACATACAGAACAGTGGGCCCCTGTGTGCGTACCTTATGTTGTGTGAGGGAGCTTATTATCCTACAGCTATATGATACTTGACGCTGGTTCCTCTGGCTCCCCCTAGTGTCAAACACAAAAGGTGACACTTTGGGAACAGTCACACAATGTTTTAAAAAGACTTTTGACAGCTTCAGGCTGTTGAGCTGAATACATTTTGTGCAGGCTTTGGTCACAACAGGATGGTGTGTGTGTGTGTGTGTGTCGGTGTGTGTGTGTGTGTGTGTGTGTGTGTGTCGGTGTGTGTGTCAGTGTGTGTGTCAGTGTGTGTACAGAATGTACTGGAACACTCAGGCTGCCTTTTCAAGATCATAAGCGTGGAAAGAGGCTTGACCTGATATTTCCTTTGTTGTTTAGTCAGGAAAGGGACGTTATTGTAAGAGTATCGTAGGATAAATAATCCTCCCGTTTCCATGGCAAAGTCACAAACATTGAGTGCTGAAGACAAAAGACCAGAAGACAATAAATCCACCACTGTCAATTTTGTTTAGTTTTCAGCGTGTTTTTGAGGGAAATATGGTTTCAAAACAAGACTCCTCGTCTAGTTTTCCATGGAGAAAGGGAAATCAGATCATAGGTTTTTGTTCTCTCCTTTTTTTAACAGGCCGGTTTTATCTTGTATTTTCCAGTCCTCTCTGTCCTGATTAGTAATGGGAATCTGATTTTGCCATTCAGTCAGGAAACTCTGGAAACGTCTACAGCTGTATACGTGTTTTCATAGCCTTGGAAGAAAGGGCATTGTCTCAAAGAGCCGAAGACAAGTGACTATTTTGGCCTGTCTAACTTTCAGATTCAAGCTTGCCAACTGGAACGCCATCCCAGTCACTTCTTTGATAAACAATGCATCATAAGTAAAACAATCAGGGGTCAGTTTCAGTGCACATCGGGAGATGGAGCTGAAGATGATTTTGGGAGTTCAAGACTTAGTTTTGTGAAACCGCAAAGAAATAGAACAAAAGTTAGATTTTAAAGCATCAGAAAACATGTTTGAGCTTGAACGGTGGATATCAAGACAATGAGCTGTGGTGCTGACCTTTGACCCTGCCTCTCCTATAGCCACCACGGCTGGACACAGGACGACCCCCTTCCCGAGAACCCCGCCCCTCGCTCCTCGTCCGCTCCTCGTCCGCTCCTCCCCTCTGTCGCTGCATCGCGTCCATCGTCGAGGAAGACGAGGCGATCGACGCCCGGGCCGTCTCATCTCTCTAATACGAGAGCGAACACGGAAGTCTTTACAGCGGGCGTGTTGCTTCAGCCGGCGACGCTGAGCAAGATTACTGGCCTTTTAGAAGCCCAGAACCACAACCACGCCAAAGTAGTATTTTATCTTGGCAGTTTGTGTGGCTTTGTTTGCCTTTCTGTGAAGCCCGAGGATAAAAGAGCAGTCTGGGCAAGCTGCGTCTGATTAAGATCTAATTGTTAACATTCACTCTGCCTTATTATCAGGCTGTTGCTGCTACACACGGAGTAGTTAGGGCCCTTTTTAGTGTCTGCAAAGTGCTATGAGAGACTCATCCCCACCACACTTGTGTGGTACTGAAGTACTAGTTAGCACTAAGGTGGCAGGAGAGGAGCCCCCGGCTTGTCGACAACAACAACAACAACATCAACAAACAGGAATTGATGGCGAGTGTTTATTATCTGGTTTAATTGCTCGTCATGTGGAGGATCTGACAGTTGTGGTTAATGAGAGAGAGAGAGGAGGCACGCACTGTTGGCAGCAAGCTTCATAGAGAAGGACTTGTGTGTGTGTGTGTGTGTAGGGGGGGCTCTGTGGGGAGGGGTGGGGGGCAGGGAGCATTCCAGCTCAACAGAAGCAACGGAGGCACGGCGAACGCCAAATCATTTGTTTATCAAATTATCAAACCAGACCCTAAGTTTGAGTTTCAAGGGCTCCTCCTTGGGTGTCATTAGTGAGTGTTGCCACACACTCTGTCACCCCCACACACACACACACACACACACACACACACATATGCACAGACACACACACACACACTCAAACATGTGGACACAATCGCACTCAAAGGCGTTGCTGTGTGTGTACAGTAATCAGATGGTAAGCGTAGACAGGATATCACTGAAATTGAGCCCCTTCCTCAATTTTTCATCTGGGCCACAGGGCTGGCCCTGCTCCAACTGGGGACCTCCCTAACATTGTGCAGGGTCACGCACACACAGCCGCGGTACAACAGAACCGTTACACATTTTAGAGTTTGCTACTTTCTATACATACAGTATAACCCCCACACACAGACACACACACACACACACACCAACACACACCACCACCACTAATCCCACAGACTCACTGTCCCATTCACAAATATCCCCATTCAAAACCATGGGCATCACTTAAACAAGGGCACATCCACCCCTTTTACTGCTGCTGTATCCCACATGGGAACAATTAGGGGTACGCCAGTTTGGCAAGGGTCCGTAGCAACCAGCCACATCTGCTTTTGTTTACCTTTTGCGCTCGCTCTCGATGATGCCATGAGCACATCTGCTACTGTGCAACGTAACCGTGGTTACATGCGTGGTTGACCCGTGATTCTGTAATTACCCTCCAAGAGAGATGAAGAGGGCCGGCAAAGCCACCGCAAACCCTCACATCCCCTTCCTCTCTCCATCTCTCTCTCCCTCTCTCTCTCTCTCTCTCTCTCCCTCTCTCTCTCCCTCCCTCTCTCCCTCACTCCTTCCCTTCTTCTCTCCCTCCCTCTCTCTCTCCCTCCTTCCCTCACACCCTCCCTCTCTCCCTCCCTCCCTCCCTCACACCCTCTCTCTCCCTCTCTCCCTCCCTCACACCCTCACTCCCTCTCTCTCCCTTACACCCTCTCTCTCTCCCTCACACCCTCTCTCTTCCTCTCCCTCCCTCACTCCCTCTCTCTCTCTCCCTCACACCCTCCCTCACTCCCTCTCTCCCTCACTCCCTCACACCCTCACTCTCCCTCACTCCCTCTCTCTCTCCCTCACACCCTCACTCCCTCCATCCCTCCCTCCCTCCCTCCTCCAACCCCAACCCAGACCCCGCTCCTCTCCCCCAGAACATGTGAGTCACTGCTGCAGAGCAGGCTCCCCTCTAAAGATGACACACACAGCCTTTCTGACAGCGTGCATGTGCAGATGTGCACATTCAGACTGCGCATATGTTTCCCTGGGACAGCCCTTCTCAAATGATGTCAGGGTGAGCTCACATCCCACGCCATATGTTTCACTCAACCTCACGTGAAATCAAAACCTCCTGATTTGAGTTGATGCTCAACGTTTTCATTCAGCTCACTTGAGATCGCGGCATATGGCTCGATCCACGCGGTCGATAGTATTACAGTGTGGAATCTTTACATAAGAAGGTCTGAAAATGAATGAAAAACTTGAATTAAATGGACTATACTACTGTAGGATTCTAGCATCCTTCTGAGGAAGGTATAGTTGGTCAGAGCGTTAGGCTGGGCCATCTTGGAAAAAGAACCAGATTTGCAACACAGACATTTTCAACCATTCCTCTGAATGTTCCTAGTTTTAGAAATGATGACACACAAGTCCAATAGGTTATGTAAGCGGACTCAGATTAGTCACAGGTGCCTGGCAAATATAATTGCTCAGTAGAATGAAGAAAAAAGGGCGCCAGTTTTTTTTCCCAGCTCTTTCAAAGGCATGAACACAAACAGGACTATCAGTAGTGTTGGTCTCTCCTCAGGTCTGGCTGGGCAGGAAGCACAGAGTCCCACATTTTGGGACCTCGGGACATTATAGGCGGCTGGGGACATTTCTTTAGAACACACAGAGTACAGACAATTGTGTAGAGAGGTACTGCATACTTTACGATGATCATGATAATAATGAGTGATTATGAGCAACCGCAGTGAAGACCATGTATGGATCACTACACAGGCGCAGTGTGGGGGCAGGGTGCCACCAGGCTTAGCATCTCCCAGATGTGCGAGCCATATGCTTCGACTGAAATTAAAACAAAAAGCACATGAAAGGATTTTTTAACTTTGTAAAGATAGTTAATAGACTATACAGATAGAATGATGGCCGAGAAAGGCCACATGAAAGACCTGGGACGTTGGTGTACTTTATGGCACTTCTTCTGTTTCCTGCTCACAAGTTCACGGAGCAGATGGGGACCAAAGGCCCGAGGAAGTTTAGATTTTCTGCCTGGCAGCCCGTTGTATATGAAGCGTTTAACTGCGTAACAGTGCTTTGTTATAATGCACAGAGTCTTCAGTGCATAAGAAGAGGACGAAAACACAAAGGTGAACGGATGAGGAAGGGTATTCTACTCACATCATGTTGAAGAACAGTCAGGCAATAGCTCAGGCAATAGCTCATCGATTCACATTTCAATTATTTATCTGTAGATATCAGCAAAATATGACATGCTTCATTCAGTCATTTTTTTATTTTTTTATTTTTATTTTTTTCTGAAAAACATAGCCTTGATTTGGAATCAGTACAATCATATCAAAGGTCAAAGAGGAGTTCAACTAAATCAAAATCATACAGATACTTTAGGGTTAAAATATACAAAATTAGGCAGTATGTTTCAGAAAAGTTGATGCAGCTGAGTGTTGGTGGAGTGTCCACAGAAACCAAGAACAATAGCGCCCTCTTCTGACCAATAAATAAACTACAGTTAAATCCAGATACACTTCTGTTGATATATAATTTAATAATAATTTGTGCTGAAATTATTACAGTGGGAAGAATTACTACAATATTTATAGTAGTAGTATAATAGTATAAGTTAAGTAGTAGTATAATAGTATAGTATAAGTCCAATATGTAACTTGTGTGCTACCTGCTGGCTGTGAGGGTAAATTCAGTCAGCCAGGTTGAATTTAGTCTGCTTGAGGGTTATGGTTTGACAGTTTATCTGTCTGTTTATCAGTATTGCCCATACTCCTAAATAAGGGTATAGAATCACACCCCATGTTACTGATTGAATCTCAGCACACCTGCACAGTTTGGACCAGGTGTGGCCACACCTTGTTGGTAGGTACCACCCTCAGCTCCGAGCTGCTTAAAATCCTACGTATTTATTGTATATGTTTTCATCAGATATTCAAAATCGCTAATGATTGTTATTCGCAAACAATGTTATCACACATAGGCTACTATACATCTTAGTGGATACCAGAGGTCGGCCTTAATTCATAGTACAGTAGTATCATTACTAGGCTGGCGTGTATGGTGTCTGGTTTTTGTCTGCCCTGAGGCAACTGGCATGAAGTAGTGGCAGTGTGCTTGTGGAACTGACCCTCACAGCAGTCACCAGCCCTGCAGCTTTCTGAAACCATCTGTCAAGCATGTGTATCATGTCAGGGCTTAAAACGGGGGTGCAGGACCTGAATTACAATAGCTAGGCTAAAGCTAAGTTAGCGATCTGCAGCTAAGGTCAAGCCGTTTAGGTTTTGCGCGCCACTTGCACTGCCTCGGTTATTGCACTCGCCGTTTCATTTCTTGCGTATGCACCGTGAAAATCCACTTGTCCTGTTCCGTTTCTAACCGCCGTCACTTGAGATTCTACCTGTTTTGGTTGACTTGTACCGGTTGAACCCAGGGATTCTACTTCTCCATCTACTGCAGTTGCATCATCCACTTCTACTGTTTCATTTGTCGTGGTTGTTCCATAGAATTTAATCTGTGCAGCTACATTTTCACTTGTTTCCGATGATGTCGCGTTGCGTGTGTAGACATTGTAATCCGAGCCATTGGTCTCTGGAGAATAGGTCGTTGATACCGCTGTGCTTGTGTCTTTATAAGGGGTACCTTCAGTGGATGTGGGTGTTCTTGAAGTGGGGTCCTCCACGGGTTGTTTGGAGGGGGTGAGCAGCAAACGTGTTGATGTCGTAGTGCTAGGCGGCGTAACTGGAGCTGTTCTGTGGGCAGGAGGAGCCGGGGCAGCGTAGGTTAGAACAGGCTTCTGTGTTATTGTGATACGGTCATTGGTCCCTGATGCCGACAGGCTGGAGGCCCCTAAAATCAGAGGAATTAAACAATCAAAAAGACAATATTAGCGCAAGAGTACAAACTGAGTAAAACAGTTAATATTCTGTACTGCATCCGTTCCCTGTGCTACAGTAAGGCCATGTTCACCTGTGCATGGAAGAGTGTTCTCCATAATCCAGTGCATTACGTAGTTGGTCTCTTTGAAGGCGAGTAGAACATCGACCCTGTAGAACGGCTGCAGCAGACGCTCGTCTGTGGTGCAAGTCTGAGAAATCAACAATATTTACATTTTTTCCCCCAAAGAGACCTCATGCATGTCCTCCCGATCAGTAAATGAGCCCTGACGCTTCTCACAGTGACGGCGGTAAAAGTGGATCAAATTCCCAACGTTTCAAAACATGAGCTGTTGTACCAACCTTGGTCTGTAGGATGAGAGCAGTCGGGACTCTCAGTTGTACGAAGTCCCTGTCCTCATGTACTGTGAACACGTCTGTCTGGTCCATCGACACACTGCTAACAGTTAATGTATCGCTTTCATAGACTCCTCTTTTTGTCAAACCCATGCGGCGTTTATAAATGTGCAGCACTGTCTCCTCTGCCAAGGACTTGGACACTGAAACCGACACGGTGAACAAAACATTTGAGCATAAGGTCTGAAAATTTGATTTTTAGTGACACGTAAGATTAGTCGGGCGATGACATTGGATGACGCAAAGACATGAATAACCGTTTCTCCTCACCCACCGTTTGGACAAGTAGCTTCCATACTGTAGGCGTACTGTCCGCTGACCAACTTCAAGGCTAGAAACTCTCCAGTCTTCTCCAGTACCTGTAATTAAGGATAAAACTGTTTGGGGAGCAGCCAAAACAGACCTTCAGTAAGAAATGCATGGTAGCACTTTACAATAAGGTACACAAAAAATGAGTAGCTACTGAGTAACTACTGATGAACCAATGATTGGTTAAAGATTAGTTACTGATTAACTCTGATTAGTTAATGAGTAGTTACTGATTAACTCTGATTAGTTAATGAGTAGTTACTGATGGGGACTACTATAGTAGTTACTGAGGAACCAATGAGTAGTTACTGAATAACTCTCAATTTATCACTGTATAGTAGATAATGATGGGTTACTAGAGAACAGACTGGGGACTACTATAGTAGTAACTTAGGAACCAATGATTAGGTAATGAGTAGTTACTGATTAACTCTGAGATTAGTTAATGAGTAGTTACTGATGGGGGCAACTATAGTAGTTACTGAGGAACCAATGATTAGCTAATGAGTAGTTACTGATTAACTCTGATTAGGAACTAGAGAACATACTGGGAACTGTTTAACTGATTAACTGTACTTTACAATAAGGTACACAAAACAGTAACTAATGATTAGGTAATGGTTGGGTAATGATTGGGTAAGGAGGACTAGCGGTTACTACTCTGTATGCTGTCTGACTTTACAATAAGGTACACAAAAGAGTAACTAATGATTAGGCAATGGTTAGGCAAGGAGGACTAGCTATTAACTACTCTATATGATGTCTTACTTTACAATAAGGTACGCAAAAGAGTAACTAATTATTAGGTAATGGTTAGGTAATGAGGACTAGCTGTTAACTACTCTGTATGCTGTCTGACTTTATCGGTATACAAAAGAAATGATTAGGTAATGAAGGGCTACCTGGTAAATATATCATTAACTACTCATTAACTAATCATTGGTTCCTCAGTAACTTCTATAGTTGTCCCCGGTCCCTAACTACCATATTAGTCCCCAGTCTGTTCTCTAGTAACCCATCATGATCTACTATACAGAGATGGATTGAGAGTTAATCAGTAACTATACTCATTAACTAATTATTGGTTCCTGTGTAACTACTATAGTAGTCCCCAGTCCGTTCTCTAGTAACCCATCATAGTAGTCCCCATCAGTAACTACTCATTAACTAATCAGATATTCAGTAACCAGTAACTACTCATTACCGAATCATTGGTTCCTCGGTAACTACTATAGTAGTCCCCATCAGTAACTACTCATTAACTAATCAGATATTCAGTAACTACTCATTACCTTTATCATTGGTTCCTCGGTAACTACTATAGTAGTCTCCAGTCTGTTCTCTAGTAACCCATCATAGTAGTCCCCATCAGTAACTACTCATTAACTAATCAGAGTTAATCAGTAACTAGTCATTAACTAATCATTGGTTCATAAGTAACTACTATAGTAGTCCCCATAAGTAGCTACTCGTTAACTAAGCTCAGAGCTAATCAGTAAATAATCATTAACTAATTATTGGTTCAACAGTAGTTACTCCGTACTGTAGTACAGAGTAACTACTATAGTAGTACCTACAGAACTTATTCAGTAACTACTCATTTTTTGTGTACCTTTTGTAAAGTGTTACCAAATGCTCTTGAGTAACTAGGTCTGTATGGGCATCAGTTGTAATGTTTCCCCTGGCACAGTGTTGAAGGATGCTTGGTGTTCCTTACCGTCACAGGAGACAGGATCTCTGTCCTTCTGCCCTGAACTGTGATGTTGTTTCCAGCCTTGTCAATGTTTAACTGGATCAAACTAGCATCTTCAAGGGCCACAATCAGATTGCCCCCCAGGGCAAGCGACCATTGAAGCTGTGAAACACACACACACACACACACACACACACACACACACACATACGCACACACACACACACACACACACACACACACACACATCAATGTCAAATGAAGTCACACACATACAGTATCATAAAGGCATGCAACATGGAGTTGTGTCAGTAGGCTTTACTGAACATATATAACTACCTCAGAGCTCCAAATGTCATTGGGGATCTGTCTGGTCACCTGTGAATATAAACAAATGTCTTGCTATAGTAACAACACTCTTAAGGTTATGTAGAATAAAATACACACACACAAACACACACACATAAACACACAGGTGCACTGATGTAATGCCACTTATAGTAAATGATTAAGCTTAGCTTACCTGGATATCGTCTGGGTCACATTGAATGTGTTCTCTATTGGGTGGTGCAGAAACCATCGGACACTTCATGATAAAGCTATGAGTTCGGCCTCCAAACCGATTTATTCTCTTTACCAAATTCAGTGCAAGGACATTGTTGCCATGCTAAAATGTACAGTAGACAGGAAAAAACGTCAGAGTTAAAATTGGTATAAGCATGATAAAGAAAGCTCTTATCCAGGTTTATCAGTGCTCACTGCTCGTGGTGTTTAGATCAAATTCTGAAAGACAGCAGTCATACCTGTTGTTGGACAAAACAGCCACTGTACATGACCCTAAATATATAGTTCTTGTCAGGGTCGTTGTGCAGTGAGAATCCACAAGCAGACAGATGGAGGTTAAGATGGTCCAGGGATGCAAGGCTGACTACAGAGGAGAATGGAGAAGATGCATGAAACACTAGTCATAATGCCGCTGTAGTTACTGTGCGCTTTTAGCAGTAAACCACAGGATTGATCACCTTGGATTCGCAGGGCCCCTGAGAGCCAAACTTTCAAGCCCTCGATCCTCATTCTGTGGATCCACACCTCCATGTACTCTGAGAAGCATTCCACATCTCCCTCTAAAAAGACATAAAGGACCTCAAACTCAGGAAACATGTGGCTTGTCTTCCCCCAGTGTTTAATTATTAATTACACACCACTTGTAATTATTTTAAAGAACATAGTGTTTCATTATTTCTCCTAGGGTTTTGCCGAGTACAAACATATCATTTGACCAAAAAATGCTGATATGATTCTCAGAAACGCAGGCCTACCTCTTAATGTTGCTGGTGGGATATCAATCCAGTCTCTTTTCTGAACATTCAGGACATCCCCTTTAATGGGCAAGACAGCAATACTGCAGAAAAGTCAAAATACGGTAGATTAATACTGTCCAAATAAGGTGATGTCAATTTCTCTAGGAAGCACTAAACGTTTTGTTACTTACAAAGTTACAACGAGGATCCCAAATCGTGTCTGATCCATGTTACCGTAAGCCTACTTGTGTTGAGGTACATAGTTTGTGTTAGGGTAGGCCTAGGGTATTTATAGGTGTAGTCGGGGATCCATTGGGACGTGGGTGTAAGTCAGCTGTGTTTACCTAGACATATAACAAGAGATGACAAAGAGATGAAAGGAACAGAGGTGTGATTAATCACACCTGCATCTTATGTGTATGAACTGCTCTGACGGCTGCTCTTTCAACTGAAGGTTAGGCTATGTGAATAGTGGAACTGACACTCTTTGTTGATGTCAGTTGATTGTCTCAATATTTTGGACGTATTGAAACATGGAGGCAGATTTTTTTGTTTCTAAATTACAATCTGAACAGTTCAAAGAATATAACGTATAAATATCATTGTATGCAACACAAGGAAATCCCTTCCCTGTGAAATATGAAATAAGAAATGCGCAAGTCTGATTTCTCTGCGCACTTTTTGTTTCTACGCGGGGCTCTTTGGCCAGACTAACTAAACGGGGACTCCTAAAATAATATACTTCATTCTAGTGGTATTATATAAAACATTTTTTTAGAAACATGCATTTGGAATTGGGTTCGTCTGTGAAATTGTGCAATGATAGTGACTATTTTAAAATTAATTGGGTAGGTTTATCTCAAGAGAATAATTCCCTTGAAGACCCCCCCACATAGCCATAAATGAGACTTACCGAATCAATGATGTCACCCATACCAGCAGCCATTTTGTTCGAAGTTGGAATGCAAGTGATTAGCGCTAACGTCGTTTAACGCGATTCTTGTACTTTCTTCAAAAAAATCGGGATTCTTTCGGTGGATTGGTTATCAGACATTATCTGTAAAACAAATTGCTTGTACTATATGATTGCATCTAGGACTGATCTTACATTTCCCTCGCATTCCGAGGCGCACAACCTCTTGCTAGCTTGCTAACGTTAGCATCTCATTCATTTTTTTTTTTTCCTTGTGTGCTGTGCGCATTGAGAAGAGGACCCTTCTGCTCTCATGGCCGCCAGCTATCGAATTTAACAATCGTATAGCTATCTGTTCTCGCTACATGTTGCTGTAGCGTGTTTATTCAGATTCGGGACTCTAAAAACGTTTGGCCGACAAAAGATTTGATAACCAACGTTAAGCCAGGCAGAAGCTATTTTGTTTGGACTCTCAATCCGGCGCGTGCTGCTAAATTAGCCTGTTAGCTTAGCTATCCAACGGTCCATTGTCAAACCACGCAAGCTACATTCACGTTTGATACAGCCCCCTGTCAGTCTCGACAGAATGGCAGAGTGGCCGAAGTACATTCTAGTGGCCGAAGATGAAAACGAAGAGCCAATGGAGATCCCATCGGAGGACGACGGCACTGTGTTACTGTCCACGGTAGCGGCCCAGTTCCCCGGTGCCTGCGGCCTACGGTACAGAAGCCCGGAGTCTCAGTGCATGCGAGGCGTCCGCCTGGCCGAGGGGGTCCTGCACGCACCCGAGAGCGTCTGGGGGAATCTGGTGTATGTCGTCAATTATCCGAAAGGTAAACTTGATTTTCCTACGTTATACTAGCTAATTTGTGTTTCTGTTGCTTTGCCATTCTGGTTGTGCGCATTTCCTTTATCACTGAACGTCAGATCATTTGGCTAGCTAGCTACATGTTAGAAGTTGTTTACTAGCTAGCTACCGTCTACGGGGCTAACGTTACACGTTTTCTGCATTAAATAGTCTGAATGAAAGCTTAACTTAGTCTTTTTTCCTCTTTATCTAACGATCAATAATGTGCTGTGTTCTTGTGCCAGACAACAAAAGGAAGATGGATGAAATGGATGCTGCATCTGCTGTGAAAATCAAGAGAGGTGTCCAGAAAACATCAGACCTGATTGTCCTCGGGTTGCCGTGGAAAACATCTGAGCAGGATCTGAAAGACTATTTCGCCACCTTTGGGGAGGTCATCATGGTGCAGGTAATCCTTTTTATCCAACGCAGTTCAGTTGTCTGGATGGTGAGAGTTTGTGTGAAGTCTCTTGATGTAATGTATCTCTCTCTATCTGCAGATCAAGAGAGATGTCAAGACCGGGAACTCGAAGGGTTTTGGATTTGTTCGTTTCACTGAGTATGAGACTCAGTCCAAGGTGATTTCTCAGAGACACATGATTGATGGAAGATGGTGTGACTGCAAACTACCCAACTCCAAGGTATTCAAGAACCATTCCTCTCCTTCCCGCTTCTTTCATACTCGCGTGTCCAACCGGCTGCAGGAGATCAGATGAAATGACCTGTTTTCCTCCACGTCCACCCAGGTGGGTCCCGATGAGCCGATGCGCTGCCGCAAGATCTTTGTGGGCCGCTGCACCGAGGACATGACCACCGACGAGCTGAGGCAGTTCTTCATGCAGTACGGCGAGGTCACCGACGTCTTCATTCCCAAACCCTTCCGGGCATTCGCCTTCGTCACCTTCGCGGATGACCAGGTGCGTCACCCCTCCCCCCCCTAACGGTCTACCCCCATCCATAACCTCTCTGGAGTCTGAATGTGGGTGCAGTGCAGATGATGCTCCGTGGTGTGGTCGGTATGTGTGTGTTGTATCATCTCCTCCCCGCTCCTCTCCCCCAGGTCGCCCAGGCCCTGTGCGGAGAGGACCTGATCATCAAGGGCGTCAGCGTGCACATCTCCAACGCAGAGCCTAAGCACAATAATAGTAGGCAAATGATGGAACGTGGGCGGTTTGGGGCTGGCGGGTTCGGGGGCCAGGGCTTTGGCAGCAGTCGCGGCGGGCTAGGCAGCAGTAGCGGCGGGGTTAACTTCGGGGCCCTAAGCCTCAACCCGGCCATGATGGCTGCCGCTCAGGCTGCGCTGCAGAGCAGCTGGGGCATGATGGGCATGCTGGCTAACCAGCAGGGTCAGGGTCAGAGTCAGGGTCAGACCACCACAGCGGCCACGACCCCTAGCACCACCACCAGAGAGCAGACCTATAGCTCCAACAGCACCAGTTACAGTAGCCCCACCTCAGCTAGCTTAGGGTGGGCTGGAGGCGCCAACTCTGCCTCCAGCAGTGGTTTCAGCTCAGGCTTCGGCACCTCTATGGAGTCCAAGTCTTCTGGTTGGGGAATGTAGAAAGATTTGAGATTAATCCCAAAATAAAATATAAAAAAAAAGACTAGATTAATCTGGTAAGTATTGTTTAAAAGCGGGGGGACTCAGTCTAGTCATATCTTTATGTCCCGGCTATTTAAAGCTAAATTGCCTTTCATTTTGTCTAAGACATTTAAACATGCATATGTAATGTTAAATGTGTGCAACTAATTCTGTAGGACACCAGTGCACAAGAGTGGTTGAAGTGTTTAGTTTGTTAGTGGTCACATGCTGCACCACATGCATAGTTTTTTTGTTTTTCTTGAGAATTGTTAATTTGTGTAAGACATGACTCTGCATGCTAAGTAGATATATATCTGAACCATGCACGAGCAAGTATCACATAAGTCCCCCCTCAGCCATGTGTAAATGGTCTCGAGTTAGGATTGGTGTTTAATCTCTGTATGCAGTTGCTTGTATCTTCTTTGTTTGCTGTTTTATGGAAACGCCTTCATGAAAATCTCTTCTACAGTTCATCAACTCTTTTCCAATTTCCCGGGAAGAAGCCCCTCGTTGGCAGCAATGTTCGACCGATCTCAGTATCAGTACCCCTCTTCCCATGTGTAAATGCTTTGCCATCAAAGAACACAGCTTCACTCTGCATATACTGTGTTAGACGGTGGGTGTTGCCTTTTTCTCTCCCCTTTTCATGGATTTAGAAAAGAAAATCTTTGTCTATCGCTTTTGAGATCAATGAGTGGGATTGGTGGTGGCCAAAGAGTGAGAGACTGAGAGTGAGAACGGGAGAGAGCAAAGTGAAAGAAGTTTAAGTGTGAAAAGGACTGTCTGTGCGATGCTGAAGGGCCAGATGCCTGCGAGAGTTGAGAAGAACCTGTGGCTTTGTGCGAGTGTGAGAGGACGGAGCAAGTACGAGTGTGTTCCTTAAGACCATCAAAAGGACATTTTATTGCCATCTCGAGATCCCTAAGGTCTCTCTCCCTCTAATTTTTTTCTATCGAGCTTAATCTTTACAACACAGTGGAATGTTTAGTGCTACAAATATTTGTATCCCTTTCTTGTATCTCTTTCTTGCTGTCTGATTTGATGTGAATGCTGTGTATGGCGTGTGCTTTATTTTCCCCCACTTGTCACCATCCCGTTCTGTGTGAAAATGTGACTTTGTGGTGTTTGTGTGGAGAGCACTGAGGGAGTTTGGAGAGGTGTGTGGTGCTGCAAGTGGGCTCAGTGTGTCTTCAGAGGGTGAAGTTGGGCGTGTGTTTGAGTCCCTATTGAAAGTTTGTGATTGAAGTGTTTCTGAATGCATTTTTCTATGTTTTGTGATCAAAGGGAATTCTCGAATAAAACTAAATTTGATTTGACTAGGTATATTGCCTACTTGACAGTGACTTATTCTTGCTTGTTAACATTAATTGAACTGCCAACACTTTAATTCGCATGTGTAGGGACCTTGGACATGGCCGGCCCAGGCTTTCAGCAGATCGCAGGGAGAAGTCTATTTTGGAGAAGCGGAAGACTGGAGTTTGGTGCACTGTTGAGTGGGCCAACACAAACCAACAGTGGAGAATGCTGCAGATTGCCTTATGCCTGAAAAGGGACCCCTTCACCTCACTAACAAAGACCCCTGGACCCCCCCTCCCTTCCAGTTCCCCCCCCCCCCCTCCCCCCTTTGAAATTTAGAACGGACCATTCTCCATTGGGCCGGGGTGTTCGATGTATATCTCCGTATGAACACATTTCAAAGCAGAGGTGGAAATCCCATTCATGTAGCTTGAAACTCCTGCAAGTTATTGGTGATCATGCTTTTTTCTGTTTTTGTTATTCCAAACTGTTTTTGATATGACCTGGCTTTAATCTTGCTTTTGAATGGTTAATTTTTTTCAATGCTATGTCCTAATTGATTACTGTAATTGCTATTATTGCAACAATTTAAGTTAATTACTTTTGAGTATTCCGTAGGCCTTAGTTATTCTTTTCATGTGGTTCAAATGTACAACTTCAGTCAGATGAGATTGGCAGGACTTTTGTGAATTACTTGGAGACTGTAAAGGGGCTGGGAGATGTTAAGTCTATTTTCAGGGTCAAAAATTGCCAGCGGGAATTCTCAATTGTACACTGATTTTGAAGTCTTATTTTTAGTCCTATGGAGTGTAAAATAAAGTTTTAAATTTTTCATCATTTGTTGCTTTCTCCATTTAGACAAGGTATTATAAAGAAGCCATACCGGTGCATTTCTGAAGCCTTTATTGAACATTAAAGTCCATTATCCTCCATGTACAGTGGCAACTAATTAGACCCTTTCATTGTGAATTTCGTCACCTGTTTTGTGTGGAATGATACAAAAAGTCTCTCCAATAACCTTTTTTTTGCATGTAAGGGACAAATAAAATAGGTGCTTATTCTTGATGAAAATGTTATTAGTTGTGAAAGTCTTTCACAAGGATGTAGTCTGCCTGTCAGGCTCCAGGGGGTGCCAGATAGCCACAGATTACCTGCATGTTGTAGCCTACAGCAGGCTACCTTCATCAGCGAATTAATATGATTTTCTATGAGTTTCTATTGAGTTCTATGAAGATGACCTTGCCCTTGTTAGTCCTGGGCTTTTCACCTGGCCGCCGAGGTGTTTTGAGAAAGCAAGAAAGTGATGCCAGGGTTGAGATACTCTGTAGGCCTATTTACCCCGGAAACAATCACCCTCTCTGTCATCAAGAATACAAATCTGTTTCTGTTCTTCCTGTTTATTTATCCAGGTTCACTGATGTTTGTGCAGGGTGGTTGTCAGGGAGCGGGGAGCAGTCTGGAGAGCAGTTGACTGCTTGCTGCCTGGCAGACTGGAACTGTCAACAGGAGGAGGTCTAATTACTCTCTTCCGGCTCTCTGGATCTGCTGGTCGGCGTTGGCTACTCTGAAGACATTCAACATCTGCTGAAGCAAGTGTCTCCACAGCCGGCTCCAGCACACAGATTTTGATCACCACTCTTAATGTCTTAAATAGAACTCTTTATACGGTTTCAAAACATGGCAGCAGTGTGTGGGGTCAGGGTGGAAGTCATGAAGTTGAAAATACCAAGTTTGTAACCGCACATTTAATTAGATTTAAAGAAAGGAAAATATAGCCTATAATTTAAGCCTAACCGGTAATAGTTCGGTTTTTTTCACTCACCAAATGTGGCTGCAGTCCCAGGCTGTCATCTATGGGGAGGTCCGTAATCCACGACGACAGAAAGCGAGGGAAGGAATCTCGCCAGGATGCTCATGATCAATAGCCTGTGTTCCCACAGGCCGCAGATTTATAGACCCTGCGGAAGAAATTTAATCCAATCTTAAAATCATTGACAAATTAATCCAATCGCTGTTGTGCAGACCATCAGTATTACCATAATTTATTTTAAGTGCAAGGAGAGAGAAAGAGTAGACTACAGTGATGGCAAAGTTTCTCTGCAGGGCAGTACCAGTCAGATACATATTATTAGACAAAACCAGAAACCTTGGTTCATGATTGGTGCAAAAGGAATCAGACAGGAGATGAGCTTGTCTTGTTTTGGTTCTTCCAGAACACAGAACAGAAACAAGGAGTCCTTCATACAAGCCACAGCACCCTGGTCAAGGGCAGGAGACAGACAGCTGGGACCTGAGGCACAGACGTAACTCATCCCTACCTGCTATTCATCCATAGGTAAAGCAATATACTTTATTTAAAAGAAAGCAATAAACAATAACATTTCCTTAACTTCCACAACCCCCACTTCCACAAAAGGCTGTTTGATGCAATAGATCGCAGAGGCAGTAAAAATCAGACACTTTCCCCATCAACCAACTCAAGCATGTTTGTCATGTTAATTTGATGTCACAATTGAGTGGAAGTGGTTTTCGCAGTATTGTACACCCAGGGGCGTAGTGCAAAGTAAAGAAGTGGGTACACTCTGACTAAAGAAGTGAGTATACTGTAGCAGGAATGATAGTTTCTTCATTAGTGGTGTTTAAAGAAGCAGGAATACTGTGGGTCCATGGATAAAGAAGTGGGTATTATATAGCATACTATACCCTCCACTACACCACTGTGTACACCATAACTGTCTGGACAGTGGTCAGTGGTCAAATAAACAATAATGAAGTGGTTTGACATGTTCATTACTCCTTTTCCTGGTTTGGCATTCACCTCTATTCATTTTTTGGACTAGGATAACGCAAAAACTACCAGACCGATTTTCATGAAACTCGGTGGAGGGGTGTAGCAGGGGTTAACTAACAACCCATTAAAGCAGATCCGAATCACGGGGAGGGTCCACAAGCCCAAACACGGCCGGGCCGGCCATTCACCTCCATTCATTTTTGGACTAGAATTATATGAAAACTACTGCTTTTCATGAAACTCGGGGGATGTAGCACAGGCCAATTTAGAACCCATTCAATTTTGGAATGGATCCGAATCACCCAAGCATGGCCAACCATTCACCTCCATTCATTTTTTGGACTCGGTGAGCGAAAAGTTCCCCCTATTCATTGTCAATAGGGGATATTGAAACTGCCATATCTCAACATGGAAATGTCACAGACACGAGGTTTGGACATAAAGCCCTCAACCAAACAAACGCAGCAATATCAAACATGTCCTTCTCACACGCACGTGCGCGCTCACAGAGACACGAAATGCATTCATGGGCGGAGGTCTGTGCTCTCCGAACACCATTTCAAGTTCAAGTTGTGAAGATGACAAGATAATGTTTAGACAAGAGTGCTAGTGGAATCCAGATGCATTTCCAGAATGAACATCCCAGTGACAATGCAAATAAAAACAAAACATTTTGTTCGAAACTATATTGACCAGTCCCAGAGGTCTATTTAAAAGTTTTGAGGAAGATAATGTTGGGATGGGTCCCCTCAGTGTACCCATCCTCCCCTCCTCTGCACAGCAGCATCATTCATTGTTGAAGGAAGGGCCCACATGGGCAGACTGGTGTCAGAAAGCTGCCTCCATCTCACCTGCTCATGCCCACTGTCAGGCACGACGCACGTCATCGTCCCAAAGAGGTATAATCGCCTCATACTCACTCAGCAAACACACCTATGTTGGCACAGTGAGGGCCCAATGCGAGCAAATAAATTAGCCCAATGTGTGGGCATGCCACAGACCACAACTGTTTCTGGTTGCCCTAATTGAACCTAAAATCAACCCACATGGTTCAACCAACCCTACTGGACCCACTGTGAGCGTATATTATAGCCCCCACTCTACTGATATACACTTAAGTTTCCATTCAACCTCCGCATGACAATACCAGTCATTAAGAAGACCGTATTCTCCTCTCTCAACAGGCCCTTCATTGTAGAGAAGTTCTTTCCAATTGATGAATTAGACTGAGGGTCTGACGTTGATCATGGAAATGGAAAGTTTGGGTTTTTATGATAATAGCCTTGGCTCTTATCATATTATCTTATTATTGGCCTTGGCTGGTCAGGAGTTACCTCAGCAACTGGACTTTCGCTGTGAACATCTGCGAGGCTCTCTCCAGTACCGCTGACCTGTCCTTCGGGATCCCTCAGGGATCAATATTAGGCCCCATCCTTTTCTCACTATACATGCTCCCCCTCGGCCATATCATCCAACGCCATAACCTCGCCTATCATTGCTACGCAGATGATACCCAACTCTACATCCCACTCGACACAGCTGATCTAGATTGGATGGCTCAGAACTTTCTCCAACTGAACGAGAGCTAGGGGGAGCTCATTCTGTTTCGGCTCTACTACTGCCGTTTACCAGACAACAGGCCGCCTGGGCGCCCTAGCCACCCTGGTCCGGCCTAAGGTCAGAAACCTGGGTGTTATCTTCGACTCTAACCTCAGGTTCGACGCCCAAGTGAGCGCAGTGGTGGGGTCGTGCTTCTACCATCTCCGCCTCATCGCCAGCATGAAACCATTCCTCTCCATCCGGGACCTACAGCAGGTTATCATCACACTCATCTTCTCCAGACTGGATTATTGCACATTGGACTCTCAGATGAACTCACCAACCGTCTTCAGCTGATCATGAACTCTGCAGCCAGACTGTTGACAGGCACCAGGATGAGGGATCACATCTCTGCTATCCTGGCCTCCCTCCACTGGCTCCCAGTGCGGGAGAGAGCACAGTTCAAAACCCTCATGTTCACCTATAAAGCACTAAATGGACTTGCCCCCGATTACATCGCAGAACTCCTGGAGTATACATCAACACAAACATCAAGAACCCTTAGATCAGGTGACCGGAGACTGCTACACGTCCCCCGGTCTAACCTGGTCTCAAGAGGTGATCGAGCCTTTGTAGTAGCAGCACCACAGCTGTGGAATACACTGCCACTGGACATTAGAACTGCCCCTGATCCGACTACATTCAAGAGAGAGCTCAAGACATATTTCTGCCGCAAACTGAATTACTGAGAGGTGCTCCATATCTAATTTGTATTTTCCTTATTATCTATTCTTGTTGCTCATTACCCTTAGTGGAGTTCTATATGTTCTGTTTCCTTCCTCTGCTCAGTTTTAATCTTCATGTTTTCACCTGATGGAACCCACGCATTGGGCAACCTGACCAGTTGTAAATAATATGAATATCATATATGGGTTTATTTTCTTTTCATTACCCCCGTTCTGAGATTTAGAAAGAATACATTTCAACATTTTAGTCAAAGGATAGGCCTACTCAGCTGTCCATCAGGAGTCATGACATATTATGGTGATGCACAGAGGCTGAATGATGGGGTAGCTGTGTTCGGAATCGCTCCCTCGTTCCCTCACTCCCTATTCCCTATATAGGGTTCACCATGTAGTGAACTACCTAGGGAACGGAGAAAATGTAGGGTACATGCACTGTTCCCTGCAAATCAAGGTGAATTGTGGGTAATAAATAGTGGATTATATAGGGAACGAAAATTCCGTGGAGAATTCGGACACTACAAACAAAATGGCTGACGCCCTATATAGTGAATAGGGAGCGATTCCGAACACAGCTGGTGTTTCATCAGCTGGAAACAATGGCCTCACAAAGGAGCACCAGGTGCACTGCTGATGAGCTTGGTTCTGCCCTGGACAGCAGGTGTGACATTCACTTGTTGAAATCCAGGGGACAGTTATAGCTGCATGGATCAAAAGATGACCACTGGGTGTCAAACTGTATTTTAGAAAGAAAGAAAAAAGCTTTGTGTTTTACCGCCCACTGTAAAAACAAAACGGCTTTGGAATTTGCACACATTGTAGGCCTCCGGTATACACTAGACTTAAAATCACATATGTGCATCATGTCTTTTCACACTTTTCCAAGTCTGTTTTAGAGATTGATTTCTTAGCTGCTTGTCAAAGTACAGAGAATGTAAGGTCATCAGTGCACCGAAGGGATATTGTAGAACAGGAGACAGTCTTAGGTAAGAAGAAACACTTGTCTTTATTTTGAAAGTACATATGCCTGGCTATAGAACATACACCCTGCATAGCTATGTTTTCCTGACATAATTCAGTCATCAATCTTGAAATCATGTCAAGACATACCATAGTTTAGAGTGTCATTTTAGAGTGTCATTTTCAACTTTCAAGGGTCTAGGACGAAGAAAGAGCAAGAGTGAATATGGAGTTCAGTTGACTAAACAAAAGCCCTTCCCGACTTGGTAGGGCCATTGTTAGAAACATAAGACACTATTGCTGTAGCCATCAGCCACAAGGCCAAGTCCGTTGCGGCTTAATTTAACCCCTAACTGTTATAAACAGCCCAAACACACAGAACCGCCTCTTGTTTACAGAGAGAGGTGGGAGAGTAAGGACCACACAAGCTAATTAAAAAGGGATTGAAGTCTTTATTTAGCCTAATACAGTACAGTGCAACAGCTAACCTTAATCCAGTGTTAACTCGAACATGATTGGAGGAAGGGACCAGCAGCTTGCGGACCAGGCTCTGGCAGCTTCCCTCTGTTGTGACTGTGGCTAAAGGCCCTATCCTACATCACTACCAAATAAGTGCGTGTGTCAGGGGGGGGGGGGGGGGGGGGCGTTACAACACACGTGATCGCCAATCCAATTCATCATAAATAAAAATTGCAATAACCCTTTTTCCCTCCAGATACAATATGTTTGTTGTTGTTTGTAGAGAAGGAATGTATGATGCAAATCTTCTTTCGCAGGTAGCTGCGCCTCATCTCTGGCCTGGTAGATGTGTGTGTGTGTTTGTGTGTGTTTGTGTTGCTGTTGAGTGGCCCCTTAGGCGTTGTAGGAGGAGGAGGAGACGTTTCCACCAAGGCCTGTCCAGTTGGTATGGATGTGTGTTCCGGGGTTTGACAGCAGTTCATACGTGTGTGCTCCAAAGTAGTCTCTCTGGGCCTGGGACAGACAGACAGTACACACACACAGTCAGCTCACCACAATAGTGATGCAACATCTAATAGTGATGCAAGAATGTCTCCACAAATTTAAGTATAGTATGGGATTTATAGGCCACTAGGCAGGCAGGCAAGCAGACACTGAAAAGAACGTTTTAATCTCTCGCACTTTGCCATACAGTATGTCCATTAGGGGCAGCTTTATGCCCTCCACGATGTGTGTGTGTGCTTCTGTGAGTGTACTACAGTATAGGGGTGAATGCAGTACCTGCAGCAGGTTAGCTGGGAGCATTTCGTGTCTGTAACCATCGTAGAAGGACAGGGCCGTGGTGAAGCAAGGCATAGGGATGCCCATCTGGACCCCCGTGCTGACCGTTCTACGCCAAGAGTCCTTCAGGCAGAACACACACACACACGAACAAGAACAACCCTGAAACATTGCAAACAATACACTCAAATAACGTCTTAGATCTCACGGTGGCATAAACCACATTAAATAAGTGCAAGTGGTTTAAACGCAAAACAGTCCAAGCTATATTACTACACAGGCATATTTACAAACCACTACCAATCATTCAATTCTTCCTTTTGAGCAACAAGATTCTGCAGAAATGCATTAGTGCTGCAACTCGATTTCCAAAGAGGAAACGGCAGGAGCCTTGCCAACATACGGCAGCCATTTCCTCCTTCCTGTACCTGGGAATCCTGAATGGCGTTACTGAAGAAGTTGTCCAGCAGCAAACTCTGCAGCTCAGAGTCCCTGTCGAAGGCCTCCTTGATCTTCCCCAGGAACACACTAAGACAGGAACACAGGCAGGCGTGAGGGGGGGGAGATACTGTTGTTAAGCCCATCATAAACAAAAGGATTTTATAAACAACATTTGGATGGGACAGCTCTGCTCGATATCTACAGTGAACGGAGCGAACTGGTTAAAAAAATATTTTTTTACCGGGCATGTTTTCCAAATGTTCAAGAACAAAACAAGTCTTGCAGAATGCATTTAAGAGCAGCTTTTTAGAGAAAAGATGAGACTTGTTATGTGGATTAGAGAATTGTGTCCTCTCTACCATCAAGTGCATATTTTCTGGATACGTCAATGAAAGCACTCGCCGGTCAAAAACCTGTTCCCTGGAGTGTCACATCGGGCTGAGGAAATTCCGATCGCAGTGACATGTTTGCTCAAGGTTTATGCAACATTATTTCCCAAGCTGCGAGACCAATATTTCCTCATTCTCTTCTGACACCAAACCTTATCTTCTCTTCCTCGTGGCTTGTCTAAACCTGTATTACAACACTGCTGGTGCTGTAAGAATATAACAAATATTGCTTGAAGGTCACACGCGTACCCTCTTCAGCAGAAGGGGCATTACCACCCACTGAACTGGCATTCTTGCACAAAATATGACCATCATTCTCTACTTTGGGCATACTTAGCTCAGCTTAACTGAGCATAGATAGGTAGAGCGGGCGTGTTGCCAGAGAGCGGGTCCAGAGGCCGGACACGCGGTCGCAGAGCGTGACCGTGCGTACCTGCGGATGATGCATCCGCCCCTCCACATCAGGGCGATGGCGCCGTAGTTGAGGGACCAGCCGAACTCCTTGGCCGCCTGTCGGAGGAGCATGAAGCCCTGGGCGTACGAGATGATCTTGGAGGCGTAGAGGGCCTGGAAAAGGACCGGGAGCGAGAATAACGACACACCGAAATGGAGAAACTCGCTCACCCGCTAACGTTTGAGAATTCTATTAAGGTTCTACCTCATACAAGTTTGTAATGTTTATGATTTCTATCTGAAATCAAAAAGAACCGTGACAAAGTGCAAGCCACTCTCCCTTTTTGAACTCGGGGGCCGAGATACACAGTCCCACCTTTCTGATGTCGTTGAGGAACGAAGCTTTGTCCCCGCTGAACTTGGCCCCCGCGGGCCCCGTGAGACTCTTGCTGGCCTCCACTCGCTCGTCCTTCAGAGAGGACAGACACCTGGCGAAGACAGCCTCCCCTGGGAGGGGGAGGGGTGGCAAGAGGAAGGGATACAGAGAGGAGGAGAGAGCAGGATAGAGATGGGAGAGATAGAGATATGAGAGAGAGAGATGGGTGTCAGCTTGTTACAGACCAACGCATGTTCACTTAGATGTTGAAAACAGCTGTGATCACTCAATGGTATCTGACAAACAGAAGAGAGAGTGAATTCGATTAGACCTCAGCTGGATTGAAACTCCCTCTCTATCCGTGAAGATCATGCTGTCCTAAGGTTCATGCCTTTTTTTTCTGGAAATACATTATAACTCACGTTGGTATTACTGTTCTACTTAAAATAGATTAAGATAGGCCAGTGTTGGCATCATGCCAACAAGGACAACAGTATAACCCTAGGATGACTCAGTGGTAGGCTAACCACACTCTTGCAAAAGCAGGCCTTGCCACAGTAAAGAGGGATACAACCTGATGTGTGTGGGGGGGAAAGGTTGGTAAGCATGACTTGCAAAATATTGCCACAGTAGTCGAGTGATAGCGCGCGAGAGAGAGAGAGCGCGCGAGAGAGAGAGAGAGAAGAGAAGTCGAGGGGAAAATATCCCTGTGTCACAAAGAACTTAGCAACCATAGGGAGGGATGTGGAATTTCATGCTATTCAGAGCTGAAATCCATGCTGGCACACTGTAAAAGCCTGTCTGTCCGCTCCCTCGGTCCCAGGACACCAACACACGCAGGCTTGGCGGCCTGTTCTCAATGAGGCCTTTTGTACTCCCGCTACCTTCTCATCACACAGGATACCGAGTCCTGACAATATTGAAATAAAGCTAAAACAACAGTAGTGAACAGTAGCCTAACGAGAACATCAAAACAGCTCAAAAAGCAAAACATTTGTCCGCCATGCGATATGTGTATTCTGTTACACTACTCCCTGTTAACAGTGAATAAGACGGCCTATGACTTCACTCTCAGAGTGACCATATCACTTGTGTGTGTGCGCGTGTTGAGGTATGTCCACTCCTGAGTCTTTAGCCACAGGCAGCTTTGTCCTGGAATACCCAGATACACCAACACCACCTGTCTCTACGGGTAGCTAGGGCCATTTCTGAGCCAGTGGCAAAAGCCAAAGCAGCAGAGAGCATTAATAATCCCACATATGGCACTTGAGATGAGGGGGAGGGAGGTGGCTAGAAAAGTATTCAAGCTGCTTAAAGCACTCACTTGATTGCTCACGTTCGCCCGAGGGAGCTCAGCTCACTATAGCCATATTTGTTTCAGCTAACCTGGCGAACGATCAGCCAATGATGAAACCTTTCAAAACAGCACAACTCACCCTTAATTGATTTGGCCTTTACTTCACTAGACAGACCTGCAAAGCTGGTGATGCAAGTTTTTTTTTATGTCGCAACGGTGTGGCTCACTGACAATAAATTAGAAATCCTTCCTTTACAGAAACGACTTCCTGGTCGAGGATCTTACCGATCAGGGTGACGGGCGTGCCGTACTCCAGAGCGGAGATGGCCGTCCACTTCCCTGTGCCCTTCTGCCCGGCACTGTCGCGGATTTTGGGCAGCAGGTGTGTGCCGTCCGAGTCCCTGAACTTGAGAATGTTGGCCGTGATCTCGATCAGGAAGGAGTCCAACTCTGTCTTGTTCCAGTTGCTCATAGCCTGGTGGAAGCCCAAGTGATTAATAATTTGGTTCTGAAAACATGATAAGAGTACTGTACACCAGCGTTAACTGTTACAGGCTGGTGTGTGTATAGGTTCTTCCCTCTAGTTACATTATAAATACAAAATGTTGAATTTTTCAGAATTGTGCAGAATTCTTTTTAGGATGACTATCTACATTCAGTTAGAGGCTTGGGATAAATGGATTATTCAACAGAGGTTGCTTGGGAGGAGCTGACCTGCGCCATCTCGTCATGGTCCATGCCCAGCACATCCTTCATGAGGTGGTAGGCCTCACAGATCAGCTGCATGTCTCCGTACTCGATGCCATTGTGGACCATCTTCACAAAATGACCGGCGCCCTCGTCTCCCACCCAGTCACAACACGGCTCTCCCGTCCCAACCTTGGCGGCGATGCTTTGGAAGATGCCCTTTATGTGTGGCCTGTAGGAGTAGACAAAGACATCGGCTAACCGTTCATAACCATACCGATGATGTACAGTACAATGAGAACAAAAAAACCTTGAAGATTCTGGTATTGTGAGACGTTTTCGATAGTGGAAGATGTTGTGTGATTTATCGACTCTGCAGCACAACAGAGTGCCGTGACTGACCAGGCCTCTTTGTGTCCTCCGGGCATCAGAGAGGGTCCATAGCGAGCCCCCTCTTCCCCTCCGCTGACTCCACTGCCCACGAACAGCAGGTTCTTCTCTTTCAGACTCTTACACCGCCGCTACACGCACACACACGGACGCGAACACACACACACACACACACACACACGTAAGATCATACCATCCTGAAACTGGATCACCGTGTCCTAACAAACAGCATTTCTTATCAACTTACCGTTGTGTCCCTGTATTCAGAGTTGCCGCCATCAATGATGATGTCCCCAGTTTCAAGAAGAGGAACCTGTGGAAGGAGGAACCCTTTACTGTTAGGACAAGGAATAAATAGCAGAGAAATAAAAGTATTTTGAAATGCAAACTGCCACTACCCTCCCAGGGTTTTTCCTGCATAGAGGAATTTTTGGCGCCCCCCAACGAGATTTTTGCCAGAGCCAAAGGAAAATCACCAGTGCCAAAATGCAAAAAAATTTAGAATAAAAATGGCAATTCAAATCCTCTCCAAATGTGTTTGATACTGTAACTTGTTTCAAGTGCAGCCCATCCCTCTTTCTGTCATTATCCATGGGTTGGACCACTAGTAGTTGAGATAATTAATAGACAGGTTATCAGTATCTTCAACATTTTGGCTTCATACCCATTTTGTCTCATGTTGGCAGATTTCCCGCGATTGTGAAAAGTGAGCTCAGTCAGAACGACAGCGAAGAATATAGGCCTATATAGGAGGTTTCCCCAAAAAATTGTGTGCGCATTACCCCCAAAAGACCCATTCTGAGCCAGGAAAAACCCTGCCTCCAATCCTACCTGATTTTAGGGTGCACCACTGTGAATTTGACCAGTTTCCTACTGTTGCTGCTAATGCTGCTCACCATCTTGTTGATGAAGTCATCCACTGCCTGTCCAGCCTTGACCAGCAGGACAATCATCCGGGGCTTCTTCAGCTTGGACACCATGTCCTCCAGAGACTCTGCCCCGATCACCTTGGTCCCCTTAGCCTCATTTTGGAGGAATTCGTGCACCTTGGAGACTGTTCGGTTGAACGCGCAGACCTGCACAAAGAATGTTATACCATCCATGATGAAGCAGCCTTTTGACCAGACAGATGTAAGGAATAGGCTGTGACAAGATTGTGATCTACAGACTAGACATGTGTAAGACTCACCACAAAGCCATGGTCGTTCATGTTGAGAATGATGTTCTGGCCCATCACAGCCAACCCAATCAACGCAATGTCTGCTCTGTGGAAGGGAACATGGATAATCATATTTTGAAGAGTCCTGTTGGGACATCTGTTTTCAGACTGACGAATAGAAGCACTCAGTAATGAAAACTACAAGGTGGCTAGCTGAATATCACAGTTACATAATTACTAGCTAGCTAACGTTAGTGGGAGGGAAACGTCAGACTTGTCTCGTGTTCTCTAAATGTCACGCATGTTAACTGTTTGCTAGCTTGCAAGTTTGGCTGCAGCCATTGGACCTAACGTTAGCTAGCGAGCCAACTAGCAACCTCAGAAGCTCATTTCACAGATAGCTACCGTAACGACCTCAGAAGAAATGTTGACAGATAGAACTAGCTAACAAGTAATAAATATAATAGCCAGGGATGAAGCTAAAACTCTAAAATGATGTATTATTTTAGAAATAAGTGACAGCCTATCATCAATTTGGCAGCAATAGATAGCATCCTCCTCTCAGCCGCTTTCGTAGACTATCCAGTTTTAACCAAAGGGCAATACTTACTGAGCCATAATTCTAGTTAGGTAAGGAATCCGTCTTCAAATGACACTAGCAGCCGTACAGTCTGACTTCTGAGGTTCCCTGACCGGCACTTCCTCGTTCGTAGTTTAAAGAGGAGGAAACCTCACGGTCAGCCATGCAAAAGGCTTTCTGACATGACGTCAAATGAGCTTTCATTGGTGCAGAAAACTGAGCAGAGATAGCAGACATTTTATTGGTTTAAACACCCGTCACTCTCATCACGCTGTTACACACCCACAAAGCTTTTCTGGTCAATTAGTTTTGGAACATTAGATATGGGATGGGCGGAGATGCACGTCTGAACAGTATGGTCCTACTGGCCCAGATTTACCACCAAAATTGCGCTGAATCATTTAATCATTACAATTTAGTCATACAAGTAGGCTACACTTACTAACCATGCAATAGCTTACTAATGCAAAATATTATCCTATTGACAGTTTTATTATGGCAGGCCAATAAAATAATTGTCACGTGTCAGTGCATTCCTTACAATTCTGCTTACCCACTCATCATTCCAGTTTGACTGGTCCATCATCCATAACATAAAACAATAGTAGGCCTAATAGCTGTGTTGAAAGTTTCAGAACAGAAGAGAGGCCCAAGAAAAGGCTTGCCTTCAACCAAAAATTTCACTTTCGTTCTGTTTCATAAAGAGAAGGCAATAAGCTACTCCTCTTTGAAAGCTACATGAGTGAGTGACCTGAACCCAGGTTTTGATAACTTGTTGAATGTCAGTCTGAGAACTTCACAAAGCCTCCTTATAGTGTTTGAATCTGCCACATCAGTTTAGATCTGAGAGTTAAAGATGAGTCAAACAGGTGTCATTTATTCTGCTAATGCACGGGTTGTACTTTAATTGTTACCTCATTCACTAAACAGTTCAATGGTGCAAGATTACCATACACAGAATTAGGATATCTGCATGACACGTCTAGGCTATACAGCGAATGGATTATAATTATTACAAATACAGGAAACATATTTACATTTTAATTCAAGCCCCATACAACACAGATATTTACAAAATAAGTATGAAAATGAAGCCAATCTGACAAATAATGTACAGTGTTAATGTCTTGGTTTGCCTTTTTTGGTGAACGAAACCAGAGGGAATGTCAATAAAACACAAACTTCTGAGGGGAAAATGCAAAATATCATGGCTAGTTCTGTTTGAAAGGCAGCATGGGAAAGCGTTGAGGTGGAGACATCAGCAGAAACAATGGTATACTGTCATTCTGGATGCCTTAGCAAATAGCTACTTCTTAATATACTCCCTGATATTAGAATACAAACAAAAGTAACTCATAAACCACAACACTCGTATAATAGGTAGATTTGATGGTTAGCTATTACTATTAAGATCAAAAGCAAACTAATTCAAACTGCTTTTTAACCAAAGGAAGCACTAAAGTAACCCACCTCCCATAAAGGGGTGTAATGGGTTAGATTTTAGTTGTTTTTTTCCTTTTTGATGATGGAAAAATACACCGCAACATCCTGATAGTACATTCAACATTCTCTTCCAAATCTCAGCTCACAAATGCTGCACACCTTTAACCAAACATATTTTGTTTTTTTTTCTCTCTCACTGAAATATTGAGTAGACTTTATTTGATCAGTTAGTTCGTACATTTTATTATTATGTGCAAAGAGCTGCAAACTAATATGTACATTGCAAACAATAAATACAACAATCCAAAATAATCCATTCTACAGATTAGTAGCCAACATGAAAATCTTTGCTCTGACAGGTATTCATATTTCTATGTTAATATTAGCTCATACATGTCAGTTCAATGCAGTGAGGTTAATGCGAGGTAATCTTTGCGCTTTGATCAGTGCATAGAGGCTGCTCTGTAATCTTGAGGACTAGTCGTCCTCCTGGTACTGTAGCTGACTGTGTTCAGTAAAGGTATCTTGGCACGAGGACCCTTTGCTTAGTACATCTAGCTAGAGTCCAACAGCAACTGTGTTGAGTCTGCCCTACAGACTGGTTGACCTGAGGACAGCGTGTCTTTAAGACATTTTCATTATTCTCATAGAAAATGCCACGTCAAGATATCTTCAAACTGAAGTTGTTAATCTCATGGTCAATAGCATCTTTTGTCAATCTCATACGTTTAAGTGGCAGGTAACTGTCCCCTAGATCCAAAGGAGAGTCTACGCAGGTTTCTGTCTCTATACTCAACTATTCCTAGCAATGCATTGTGGGCATACTGCTGGTTGGTTGGCCAGAGTTTTCTAATGCCCATCTCTACATCTCATTCTTCATTAATAGAGCCACCAATTATAGAGATAGAGACAGAACCACATGTTGCTATATACCATTTCATAATTTAGTGGGATGCAAATTAAGTGGCCACAGTTTACCTATGATGTACAGAGCAAACATTTTCATAAATAATAACATTTTTAAAAAGCTCAGAGCATATTTCATCCCTTTCATACCAGTTGTATCTAGAAAACAAACCTAGTAGATACCCTATGCACCACACATATTGAGAACCAGTGGCAATGCTTAGATCACATGTGCTTTCATATCAATACTTGTGTTCTCATATTTACAACCGATGGTGCTAACATCCAATCAAACATGGACTGAATATGTCTGGTCTGCCCTAGCCTTGCTATAGTTATGTGTAACTGTGCAAATCAATATTCAACATAAACATAGCTGGATAAAACTGGGAAATAATCACCCTCTTTACATACAGTGTCATGTCAAACTGTGAAATGACCGCATAGTATAAAATAATCAATGTTAATACAAAAAATAACTTATGAGAAGAATGAGCAGAGTTAAGAAGTTAAGATTCAAGAATGCAAAAAAAAAATCAAACAACAAATGGGATTCTATGGTGCATCAGTCCACCCTGTTGACGACAGTATTTCATTTGAAATGAAAGCTAGTACCTGATGCTTTTTTTAATGAGAGTGAATCGACCAGAGATAGAGGCTATGATACGGTTTATGTCCACAGGGCAATACTCTAACCTTCACCAAGTAACTACCAGAGTCAAGGCTACAACACCCTACGCCATTTCCTTGGGTCCTCCCGTTCTCACCGTGCTTCGTCTTCAGTTACATGACAATATGATGATAAAACACTTAAGTAAATGCTGAGGTTCCCTCCAGCTAGCTTAGCCATGAGCTACGAACCTGGGCGCGGTGTGTAAGAAAAGCGCTAGGAGCTAACAGGAATGTCTTAAATCCTTAATGCAAGAAGCGTCCGGACTGACACACTTATCCTGGAACATTATGTACAAATGACATGGTCCTCACAATACTACAGCCTCTTCCCCACCCTCCTCCCTCTAGCTCTATGTCTGGGTATCTTACTGGTCTACTGGGTATCTTACTGGTCTACTGGGTATCTTACTGGTCTACTGGCTGGGAGACAGAGATGCAGCACAGCAGGACTGGGCAGAGGGACCTTCAAAATCAGATTTTCATGAAAATTGTTCTAATTTTAAGTACTGTATCATCATACATCGTTGATGGTGCATTTTTTTTAAAAGCGACACTTCTACTTCTTCTGTCAGCATGGGTTTCCGCTGTCATACTTATTAATGCCCAATTGCTTCTTCAAAGGTAGTTGCTCATTGACCAACAGTGCCGTCAAAATTTGGGTAGGATCGGTGTATATACAGAGGTCAAAGACTGGGACATGAATACCATGTGGATAATAATCATGTCAATTAAATGTTGCAGGAAAGTGTTTTTGAGAGTGTGGATGCTGTTCAGTATTGGGCCTGAGTGGACAGACGGTCTGGATTCTAGGCTATGGGCCAATGCAGAGTCAAGAGACTGTAATATCGCTAGCAGCAAAAGTTCTTAAACCAGCCTTGCTTTCTGAAGGAGAGCATCAGCTGATATTTCACGTGATGTTTAGCATAATTTCCCTCCCGTGGTTTCACTTGTACTTGACGTTTTTCGTTTCTTTTTTCTAAGGAAGCAAACCGGTCTTCTCCTGAGGACTGCTGCAGTTGTCATGCGGGCACATGGAAATCAAAAATAAAACTCTTCCTGACAGACAGGTAACACTGATAGATATAAAGACAATCTTTACAGACGATTAGTAAACTCAAAGATAGAGTGGGCAGAACCTGTCTCTGAAGAATCGTGCACACACAAGTGGACTATTACGACATGCTACTAGTTAGGGGGGGGGGGGATGACAACAAAGCGAAAGCAAATGACCAAAACGAAATCTAAACAAAACCACAGACGGCTGAGGAGGGGGCAGCTGGGGGGAGGGTGGAAAAGGAGGGGGTGGGGAGGGGGGGGAGTTATCAGGAACTGAAACTTTTAGTTGCTGGAGAAGGAGACTTAAGCCACGGTCTACGTACGAGAGAAAACCATCAAGAATCACAATGGTTAATAAATTGTTAACACTTGGTATGTTCAAAGGCTGGTCAGAAGAACTGGGGTGAGGTTTTCCTGGACACTATCTATCAGTTCTTCAACAGCCCAGTGCGTCTCCTCGACAGCTTTGACCTGTGGGTAAAAAACAAACAAACCTATCAGAAGGGAGTGCACTTATACCAAGATTCACCAGCGCTAACTAGATTTTACACAAGCCTTACAGAAATTCTTCTTCTTCATTTCTGCATAATGTTTATGTCTTTGCTTGCAGTTAAAGGCCAAAAGTAGAGTTATGTGAACGTGGGACCTCGCAGCTCATATCATTCAACAGGGCTGCATTAGTTAATATCACACTTCAGTATTGGCAAACATTCAAGGGTGACTTAAGACACTTCTAGCATTACGCAGTGTTATTAATATCTACGGGACGTGGCCGGGTTCAGTACCTTATTGTTCCTGCTAGCAGCGGGTTGAAGGCGTAGAGCCAGTCGTTCATGTCTTTGTCGTTGTTGGCCTGCAGCAGCATCCCGCGGTGCTTCGTGCACACGGCGAACGTGTTGGGGGTCTGGAGAGAGCGCAGTTCTCACAGTTAATCTCTTTATCAGCCAGTACAGTTGTTCAACCTCTGTTGTTATCTTGTCTGTCGGTTATCTTGTTTGACTGGCTGTACCTGTATGTATGTGCGTGCGCCCGTGCGTGCGCGTGTGTGTGTGTGTGTAAGCGCACCTTGAGCATGGCCTGCTGGTCCTCGCTGTACTCCACCTGGGCGGTGGACAGGTTGAGCACGCCCCGCTCCACGGGGTCTTTGTCGCTGTTGTAGATGAAGACGTAGGGCCGGCGCACCACCACAAAGTGCTTCACCCACGAGTTGGAGCGAGGCTCCATGAAGCTCAGGAAACCCTTCTTGGAGACCACAGACCTGGAGGTGAGGGGGGCAGGAGAGAGAGGTCAGACAGAGTTCACCTGGTCCGCTCTATCAAAGTGTGACAGGCTCCAATTTGACTTCTGTGTTAATGTCAGTAGGCAAGGACTCAGGCCCGTTCATTCAATTTCACATCCATTAATTCAGATGGGAATAGCACACCGTGACAGAGCCTTGCAGCTAATAGCCTGGACCTCATAAACTGTATGGGAACATCTATTCGGGGGCTACTGACAACATCTCAGATACCATCTCAGACAGGTCCACGCCTCAGATGCTATCTCAGATGGGTCCGCATCACGCAGGAACCGAAACCTCATTGGAACCCGGGCTCGTCAGAGGAGGACGGGAAACACGCGGCAGACGCTCACCCTGGTCTCATCTCCTCGATGTCGGGCACCAGGTTGAGGAACTCGTTCTTGCCGGCCCGCGCCAGGTAGGAGGACTCCAGCGTGGGCACCATGGGGAAGTTCTCGTAGTCTGAGCAGGAGGGGCTGGAGGCGCGGGAGGTGGCCTCTGGCGTCCTGAGAGACGACGGACACGGTCAGCCTATCGCTCCCTTCATAACGGTTCCTAAACCGAGGGTGTGTGTGTGTGTGTCTTACTTCTGGTCCATGGAGCCGGCCAGGGAGGGGCAGGTGGAGGAGGGGGTGAGGGTGGCACTGCTGAAGCTAGTAACAGACGGGTCACGGCCCATGGGCGAGATGTCCGACAGCTGGTGGTGAGAGAGAGAGAAAGAGAGAGAGAGAGAGAGAGAGAGACATCAACCGCACTGATCCTTGTCAAAACTGTCCTATTTCTATGTTCGTTTGGTGTCTCCCCCTGGGTTGTCACCTTGCAGTCGCTGATGCTGTTGCACAGCTGGTTGTAATCACTGTTGAAGGTGTGAGTCAGGAGACGGAGACACTGCGGGAAAACAACGTCAGTCATTACGATACAGAGAGTGGGGCGACGACAAACCGATTAGCGCCAGTTATTTGTGGGCAGTATTTGATGCCTGGAGACTATTACATGCTACGTGTCACATCGGTACCACGCTACACATTTCAAGTATGACGTCATTTCCTGCGCCGCAGCCCCTCCCTCCCTCCATCCCTCACCCTGGTGGCCAGCTCCTTCTCGCGGTCCACCAGGCTCTCGATGTCGGCCGAGTCGTAGCCGGAGCTCTCGCTGGGCGTGATGGCGCTCTCGAAGGTGGCGCTGGAGATCTGGGAGGAGATGGAGGTGGAGGTGCTGAGGGTGTCGCTGCTCATGCTGGGGGACAGGGACTCGCTCAGGGACTTGCCACCCGGGCCACTTCCTGTTCCCGGGCCCGCAGGGGCGGTCTCCACCAGTTTCTCCCTCAGCAACAGCAAGTGACGGGTCTTCTCAACCTGGGGGAGGAGGGGGGGGAGAGAGAGAGAGAGAGAGAGAGAGAGAGTTAATAAGGAGAGAGAACCTAAGGATTAGTCCCCGTGAAAAAGAGATCAATCTGTAGCTACAGTATACGTCCTTATTCCTGTTTCCGGAAGCTTCCCTGGTGCCTGTACCTCATGCAGCTGCTCCATCTTCTCCAGCTCCCACTGGTGCTCCAGAATCAGGCTGTCCCCCCGGGGCCTCCAGCCGGCCAGATTCTCCTCTCCACGCACGTAGGCCACCGACGTGTCCAGAATCTTCCTCCTCCTACGCTGCATTCCTGCGCAACACACACACGTGCGCACATGCACACACACACACACTTATCAGCATACATTACATAGAGCAGAGCAGGCAACTTTGCAAGAATCTGATATCCTCACCAATTTGGGCAAAGACAAATGACTGCTCAAGGTGAACAAGTTCATATTCCCATTGAACGTGGCAGTACTGACTAAGACAAATGCGCACTAGGGACTAAGTATGCCCACACTGTGTAACAGAATCCACCGCAAGGAGCGTTTAGGTTGACTGATTACTCAACTCATTACAGCATTCCCTTTAACCCCCCCCCCCCACTTTGGCTACTGCATGCTCTATATTATCTTTCTCCCTTCTTTTGTCTGTCTTCTCTGTCTTCTGGCCAACTGTGTTCTATATTGGTCTGTCTTTGTTTTAGTTCTGTGTTGTTTTTTATGCTGCCATTTTGGTCAGGTGTTGCTCGAAAAAGAGTTCTTTGATCTCAAGCTTCTTTACCTGGTTAATTAAAATAAATAAATCTTCTTTTGTTCGGTTCTCTTGTCAACCGCGTCTTTGAGACAACTCGGACACAGACGCAGCACTGACCTGGACTTCCTGTGTCAGACATCTTGCACAGGCTCAGCTCATAGATGCCGGTCACTCGGTTGCTGCAAAGATGGAAGTAACAAAAGGTTAAGAGTGTCCTAAGAGTCAACGGCAGGGAGTTGCTGGTTTGTCAACTATATGTATAGGCTGCCGAAGATGCGGACACAAAATGTCTGCCGCTCGCCTCACCAGTCAGGGGTCTTGGAGTAGCCGCTCCCAAACAGGTTCCTCAGGGAACGTGGAGGGGAGATCTTGGCGTCTCGGGAGTAGAAGACCATGCAGATGTCTTTGGTTATGATGGCGGGCTGGATGCAGTGGTCAAGCTGTGAAGGCGGGGGGGGCACAGTTAGCATGTTAGCAGGCGCTCAATACAGGGTGGGGGCCAGTGGAAGGGTAGATAGTGATCCAAAATGGCGGCTAGTGCAGCTTACCTCCAGGTAAGCAGAGAGGGTCATGTAGATCTTCTCTCCGTAGGGAGTCACTCGGTTGAGCAGGAGAGAGTTGTGCAGAGAGCTGTCCCACACCGCCTCGAAACGATAGAAGGTCCTGAAAGTAGATGACAGAGGTTTTAGTTCTACAGTAGCCTAGTAATAAGACTTCTCTCATTAGCTTTAAGGGACATTCTGTTTGTTGCAGTTATGCTGTTAGTGCTTCCTTTATGGCATTAGACACCATAGGCTTACTGTAGCAACACGGTAGTTGCTTCAGTTTTATTTCTAGTATTACAATACAATTACAACCAGTGATTAAAGCGGCTCAATGTAGTTTTTTTTTTTAACCTTAAAATAACTTCAAATTCATTCTGGTGGTACACTGCCTTGTAATGGGCAGAATGGTGCCTCTTTCGTTCCCACCCCTCCCCCAGAACGCTTCTTCTTGAAATAATACGTTTGGTGTAGCGGGCTGCTATTTTCGGGGCAAAATTCATAACGCTTTACGGCATTACTTCCCACACCAACTTCCGCTGGCTATTGCTATAATAATAGCGCAAATTCTCATGTCACAGTACTACACACATCATCACTTTAGCTATCTCTTATGTTGTTAGACTTGCTTGAGGTTTGGCTGTGTTAGCTGTGAATGCCTGCGAATGCATTCTATAGTGACGACATTGCGTGTGTAGGCTGACACTTTGCTAGCTAATGTAACTGTTAAGAGTTGGTGATCTGACAAAGTGTTGGCAGAGATTTTGTGGAATTGAGTTAGTTTTGTTAGCCAACTTATCATTGCAGCACTAATTAGCTAGCCACACAATAGAGCCATGAAGTGCAGTATTGTAGTTGGCTATCCACACGGATTGTCTGGAGCCATGAAGTGCAGCATTGTACTGTATGCCTAGTTGGCTAGCCACACGATAGGACTGTCAAAGTGCAGCATTGTATGATTTGTAGCTACCGCATTTGGAGATGGATGCGTTGGTGTGTGTAGGCCTACAGTTGCAAGTTGGGCTAATGAGGCTGTCAGTAGACCGACTTTAGTTGTGGCTATCACATACATTATATCTGGGAATAGCTATTGTTGTCTCATGTGGGTGTTTTGGGACCGGGTTCACCTTGTAAACAAATGAAGGTGTGCAGCTGTACTGAACGCACACATTATTGACCATTTTAAGACGTTTGTGCAGAAGTCAACCTGTAGGGAGCGGCAAATCGCAAAAACACCACATCCT